>NC_053023.1:53015632-53178803 GCF_003073215.2 Triticum urartu
ATGACGCCAAAGGGTGAATGCTGAAAGATGTCTACGGCGGTGAACCCCATTATCGGCGCCCAATCGGATTCGATTGGCAGGGGCGCGGGGGGTTCAGAGTCCGGGGAGGAGTCCGGATCCTCGGAGTCATGGGTCGTGCAGAGTGCAGGGCTGGAGTTCAGCTCGATCGCCTCTGAGATCGCAGCCCCTGAGGCAGCGTCCAACCGCTGATCCTCGATCGGCGCAGTAGGCTCCGAATCAATGGTCGGAACCGGTGCGCGTGCGGCCTCCAAAGCGCTGTTCGGCGGCAGAGCTACATCATGCCCATCGAGACAGTGCGGCGCGCTTGGCTGTGGCTCGAATCCGTCGAAGATCAAGTCCCCGCGGATGTCGGCCGTGTAGTTTAGGCTTCCAAACCTGACCTGATGGCCAGGGGCGTAGCTTTCGGTCTGCTCAAGGTGGCCGAGCGAATTGGCCCGCAGAGCGAAGCCGCCGAAGACGAAGATCTGTCCGGGGAGAAAAGTCTCACCCTGGACTGCATCGTTGTTGATGATCGAAGGAGCCATCGGGCCTGAAGGCGACGACACAGAGGAACTCTCAATGAAAGCACCAATGCCGGTGTCAAAACCGGCGGATCTCGGGTAGGGGGTCCCGAACTGTGCGTCAAGGCCGGATGGTAACATGAGACAAGGGACACGATGTTTTTACCCAGGTTCGGGCCCTTTCGATGGAGGTAATACCCTACTCCTGCTTGATTAATATTGATGATATGGGTAGTACAAGAGTTGATCTACCATGAGATCAAGGAGGCTAAACCCTAGAAGCTAGGCTATGGTATGATTGTTGTGTATGGAGTTGATCCTGTCCTACGGACTACAACCCTCCGGTTTATATAGACACCGGATAGGGTTAGGGTTACATAGAGTCGGTTATGATGGTAGGAGATCTTGAATATCCGCACCGCCAAGCTTGCCTTCCACACCAAGGAAAGTCCCATCCGGATACGGGACGAAGTCTTTAATCTTGTATCTTCATATTCCAGGAGTCCGGCTGAAGGTATAGTCCGGCTACCCGAACACCCCCTAATCCAGGACTCCCTCAGTGAGCAACCCTCCCACTCGGGGGCTTAGCTGCAGTCCAGTACTCGCCTAAGTTTAAAAAAATCCTACCGAGTGGTGAGCAACCCTCCCACTCGGGGGCTTAGCTGCAGTCCAGTACTCGCCTAAGTTTAAAAAATCCTACCGAGTGGTGAGCAACCCTCTCACTCGGGGGCTTAGCTGCAGTCCAGTACTCGCCTAAGTTTAAAAAACCCTACCGAGTGGTGAGCAACCCTCCCACTCGAAGGCTTAGCTGCAGTCCAGTACTCACCTAAGTTTAAAAAATCCTACCGAGTGGTGAGCAACCCTCCCACTCGGGGGCTTAGCTGCAGTCCAGTACTCGCCTAAGTTTAAACAGTCCTACCGAGTGGTGAGCAACCCTCCCACTCGGGGGCTTAGCTGCAGTCCAGTACTCGCCTAAGTTTTAAAAAAAATCCTACCGAGTGGTGAGCAACCCTCTCACTCGGGGGCTTAGCTGCAGTCCAGTACTCGCCTAAGTCTAAAAAATCCTACCGAGTGGTGAGCAACCCTCCCACTCTGAGGCTTAGTTGCAGTCCAATACTCGCCTAAGTTTAAAAAATCCTACCGAGTGGCGAGCAACCCTCCCACTCGGAGGCTTAGCTGCAGTCCAGTACTCGCCTAAGTTTAACAAATCCTACCGAGTGATGAGCAACCCTCCCACTCAGGGGATTAACTGCAGTCCAGTACTCGCCTAAGTTTAAAAAATCCTACCGAGTGGTGAGCAACCCTCCCACTCGGGGGCTTAGCTGCAGTCCAATACTCGCCTAAGTTTTAAAAATCCTACCGAGTGGTGAGCAACCCTCCCACTCGGGGGCTTAGCTGCAGTCTAGTACTCGCCTAAGTTTAAAAAATCCTACCGAGTGATGAGCAACCCTCCCACTCAAGGGCTTAACTGCAGTCCAGTACTCGCCTAAGGGTTAAAGTCCACCCCTATCCGCAAGGACGACGAGGTGCAGGTCGACTGGAACCTTCTCCTTCGGAGCTGCGCCACAAATACAATGTGCGCTCCATCCCTATTCGCAAGGAAGACAAGGTGCAGGTCGACTGCAACCTTCTCCCTCGGAGCTGCGCCACAAATACAACGTGCGCTCCATCCCTATCCGGAAGGACGATGAGGTGCAGGTCGACTGCAACCTTCTCCTTCAGAGCTGCGCCACAAATACAATGTGCGCTCCATCCCCATCCGCAAGGACGACGAGGTGCAGGTCGACTACAACCTTCTCCTCGGAGCTGCGCCACAAATACAATGTGCACTCCATCCCTGTCCGCAAGGACAACGAGATGGTCGAAAGATTATTCAGAGTAGAGAGCAATTCCACTTGAAGGCAAATACAATCATATTCAGAAATAAACCAAGTTCAGATAAATCCTAAAGTTCCGGACGATGGATCAAAAGTATTCGAGCATCAAGCCCGAAGGAGTTTAACGGTTACAGCAACCACTCGGCATTCCGAGGCAAATTTAAGGCAGATTTAAATCTCAAAGTTTGTTCATTCGGCAGGAGGAGGGCTGGCAGGTTCGACGAATTCGTCCAAGTCAATTCCATCTGCAATCCGAGTGGCAGCAGCGATGAAAGTCTCCATAAAGGACTGGAAATCATGTCTTTGGTGTTGGCGACCTTGATCGCCGCCAGCTTATCTTCGCGGGCTTCCTTGCAGTGGACTCTTACCAAGGACAACGCCACGTCAGCACCACACCGGGCAGAGAACTTCTTCCATTCTTGCACTCGACCAGGGACCTCGTTGAGTCGAGCCATCAGAGGCTCGAGGTTATTTTGAAGCGTCGCCCTTGGCCAGAGTGATGAGTCGATCCGTGAAAATGCCACCTTAAGACGAGCGAGGTAACTTGTAACACCGGCGATGCGGGATTCCAGTCGAAGCACATTCATGGCAGCCTCGTCGCCGACTGGAGAAATAATAGGGTCCAAACCCGTCTCGATCTGTCCAGTCTCCCCGTCAAAGTTTTGGCAGAATTCTGCAGTCAAGGAGTTAGTGAGTCGACTAGACAGGACTAACTTGCAAGCAGTAAAGCAGTCGGATTAAAAGGAGTACCTTCCAGCATAAGAAAGAGCTTCTTGGCGAGAGTTCTCAGATAAGCTTCCACGTCATTTCTCTTACGAGCCATGGATTCCAGCTTCTCATTCAAAGCCACCTTATCCTTTTTCAGACGAGTTGCCTCTCGGTTGGATTCAGTGAGAGAGGGCTTCAGCTTGCTTACTTCTTCTTCCAGTGCTCTGACTGAAGCCAGGTTCTGGTCAGCAAGGGCAGTCTTATCTTGAGCCTCCTTCTGCGCAACTGCAAGGTCCAAGTCCTTCTTGTCCAGAGCCAACCTCATTTTCTTTGCAAAATAAGCAATCGGATCAAACAAGAGATCGAAGAAATATTTTAAAGGACGATCGACGTGAGCAGTCGACAGGCAGTTACCTTCCATACCAGCAACTTCATCTTGAGCTTTCTTCAATTTTTGTTGGGACAACTCCAAGTCAAGGTTGAGTTGTCTCTACTTCTCCTCAAATTTGGAAAACTTGGAAATGAGAGTACAAGATTTCTACAGAGGGTAAAAGACATATCAATCGAAAAGATCAAAGATTATTTACTTCCGAGTGAATAAAACTTCAAAGTTTACTCATACCCCAGCCGACTGCCCGCATTCGACCGCGGTCTCGGGGACTACACCCAGCGGGTGCACTTGGCGTGCCCCCACTGATTCAGATTCCACTCGGCCGGTCCGCCCAGGTTAAGTAAAAAAACTATGATCCCGGCCGACTGCCACCAGTCGACCGCGGTCTCGGGGACTACACCCAGTGGGTGCACTTGACGTGCCCCCACTGGTTCAGATCCCACTCGGGCGGTCTGCCTGGGTCAAGTGGAAGAAAGGAAAGTGAAAATAAGTACTCAGACCCCAGCCGACTGCCCACAGTCGACTGCGGTCTCGGGGACTACACCCACTGGGTGCACTTAGCGTGCCCCCACCGGTTCAGATCCCACTCGACCAGACCGAGTGGAAGAGTGCAAATACTAAAGACAACAAAACACCTAGTGGGTGTACAGATTCGACGCAAACAATAAGAGATTGTATGAAAGAAAATATTTCAGGTAGCATATCCTAATAGAACAAGATCAGTCGAAAGTCAACTTACCTGGACATTGGCCCGAAGAGCCACGTTGGCATCGTAAGCAGCCTGGCTGTTGTCATGCACCGTCTTCATCCGCTCCATCATCACGCTAGCCTGACGGATGGCCTCCGCAGCGTCGTCCGACTGGCTTTCTGGAACATGATAGTTGGTGAAGAAGGGGGCAGACGGTCCAGATGCGGCGGCTTGGAGCTCCGAGGAATGAGGTTGGACGACTGAAGGAAACACTGGTACAATCGACGGTGCGGGGCGCTCACTCGACAATGGGACAGCAAAAGTTACAGAGGCTCCACCTGCATCTTTAGGCTGTTGGATGGTTGGTTCTGTCGTCAGTCCCGGCCAAGACGTCTTGCCAGCCGCTACTTTTTTGTTCCTTCTGGGCCTCGGGGCCACATCTTCATCATCATCCGGAAGCTCAATAACGTTGAGTGGGGCTGCAAATAAATCAGTCGACCCCAAGTGAATCGCCAGAATTTAATCGACCAAATAGTCAAGAACAAGATCACGAGAATTGTACCTGGGTTGGAGGTAACCGCATCTTCCATTTCCTCGTCTTAGTATTGGCGGGAGGAAGTTCCAGATGTAGCAGCACTGCAAATGTCAACATTCAGTCAGTTACGTTCTGTTGCTCGAGTCGACCAAAGGATCAGGTCAGATGGTTACCCAGAGATGGTGGGAATGGTCACTTTGATTCTGGGCAAAGCCTTCAGCGGTTTGGAGGATGCGGCCTTCAGTGGTTTCGGCGCTGGAGGCGGCGCAGTCTTGGGCTATTTCGATACCTTCTCGGTCGGCACTGGAGAAGATGTCTGAGGGCGCTTTGAAGACTGCCCAGTTGGTGCGGCCACCAGGTCAGGGGTGCTTGCCGGGTCGTTAGCGTGCTTGGACCTCCTTTCTCTGCGAGGAGGCGAGTCGACCTCTTCTTCATCACTCGGGTCATCGCTCTCCTCGTCGTCCTCTACATCCGAGTGCCACTCGCCATTCTCGCCCCCGCTCGCCTCTCCCTCAACATTTTGCTCCTGCACTCCATTGGGCATTGAGTACATATCAACAAGAGCCTGAAAGACAACGAAGAAAAGAAAGACAGTCGACCGTTAAAAAGATGCTACATAGTAAATCAAGAAGACACTCGACAATGCAGAATTGTACCTGTTCCGGCTGGCGCAAATGGTCGAATGAACCATGATACGTCTCCAACGTATCTATAATTTTTGATTGCTCCATGCTATATTATCTACTGTTTTGGACATTATTGAGCTTTATTATCCACTTTTATATTATTTTTGGGACTAACCTATTAACCGGAGACCCAACCCAAAATTGTTGTTTTTTTGCCTGTTTTAGGGTTCCGAAGAAAAGGAATATCAAATGGAGTCCAAACGGAATGAAACCTTCGGGAACGTGATTTTCTCACCGAATACAACTCAGGAGACTTGGACCCTACGTCAAGCCAATTAACAGGAGGCCACGAGGTAGGGGGGCACGCCTGCCCCCCCCCAGGCACGCCCTCCACCCTCGTGGGCCCCCTGTTGCTCCACCGACATACTTCTTCCTCCTATATATATCCACGTACCCCCAAACGATCAGATACGGAGCCAAAAACCTAATTCCACCGCCGCAACTTTCTGTATCCACGAGATCCCATCTTGGGGCCTATTCCGGAGCTCCGCCGGAGGGGGCATCGATCACGGAGGGCTTCTACATCATCACCCAAGCCCCTCCGATGAAGTGTGAGTAGTTTACTTCAAACCTACGGGTCCATAGTTAGTAGCTAGATGGCTTCTTCTCTCTTTTTGGATCTCAATACAATGTTCTCCACCTCTCTTGTGGAGATCTATTTGATGTAATCTTCTTTTTGCGGTGTGTTTGTTGAGACCGATGAATTGTGGGTTTATGATCCAGTCTATCTATGAATAATATTTGAATCTTCTCTGAATTCTTTTATGTATGATTGGTTATCTTTGCAATTCTCTTCGAATTATCAGTTTGGTCTGGCCTACTAGATTGGTTTTTCTTGCCATGGGAGAAGTGCTTAGCTTTGGGTTCGATCTTGCGATGTCCTTTCCCAGTGACAGAAGGGGCAGCAAGGCACGTATTGTATTGTTGCTATCGAGGATAACAAGATGGGGTTTTTATCATATTGAATGAAACTATCCCTCTACATCATGTCATCTTGCTTAAGGCGTTACTCTGTTTTCAACTTAATACTCTAGATGCATGCTGGATAGCGGTCGATGAGTGGAGTAATAGTAGTAGATGCAGGCAGGAGTCGGTCTACTTGTCTTGGACGTTATGCCTATATACATGATCATACCTAGATATTCTCATAACTATGCTCAATTCTGTCAATTGCTCAACAGTAATTTGTTCACCCACCGTAGAATACTTATGCTCTTGAGAGAAGCCACTAGTGAAACCTATGGCCCCCGGGTCTCTTTCTCATCATATCAATCTCCGTCACTTTATTATTGCTTTGCCTTTTACTTTGCTTTTACTTTTCACTTTGCATCTCTATATCAAAAATACCAAAAATATTATTTATCATCTCTATCAGATCTCACTTTGTAAGTGACCGTGAAGGGATCGACAACCCCTAAGCGCGTTGGTTGCGTTGAGCTATTGTTTTTTGTGTAGGTACAAGGGACTCGCGGGTAGCCTCCTACTGGATTGATACCTTGATTCTCAAAAACTGAGGGAAATACTTACGCTACTTTGCTGCATCATCCTCTCCTCTTCGAGGAAATCCAACGCAGTGCACAAGAGGTAGCAAGAAGAATTTCTGGCGCCGTTGCCGGGGAGTCTGCGCAAAAGTCAACATACCAAGTACCCATCACAATCCCTATCTCCCGCATTACATTATTTGCCATTTGCCTCTCGTTTTCCTCTCCCCCACTTCACCCTTGCCGTTTTATTCACCCTCTCTCTCTCTATCCTCCCTTTCTATTTGCCTCTTTTGCCCGTTTCTTGTTTGCTCGTATGGTTGGAATAGTTGTTTATTTATTACTAAATAGAGAACCTAAGATTTATGGATTCTCATCCGCTTGCTAATCATTTTAAGAGATCCAGTTATGTTGAAACAATTGCTAGTGAGTTTTGTGCACTAGATTATCTTTATGAGGTTTTGCTTGAAATTCATGAATCTGAAAAGTGTGATGAATTACTTTATGAAGCGATTCACGTTAGATCTTTGAATAAAAACATGATTGCAATGATTTTACTATAAATTCTCTTGATGTCAATTGTGTTAATGATATGCAAAACCCTAAGCTTGGGGATGCTAGTTTTGCAATGTCTACTACTTGTTGTAATGATCATGATTGGGGTGATTTTCTTATGATATTGAAAATTTATTTAAGACCCATGATGAATATGAGATTGATTATAATGTTTGCAATAATATCGAAAGTGGGTTTGGAAGAATGTCAACTTTAGATCCCACGTCTTTGGAGAATGTTCAATCTTATGAAGTTTTTGATAAAATTCCGTTTGGAAAGGTCATGACTTTAGTTAATGTTAATCCCACTATTTCGGAAAAGTGCCAACTTTGCATGCATGTGGATCATGTTGAGAATACTTCATGTGATAGCTATTTTGTTGAATTTGCTTATGATCCTACATGTAGTTACTATGAGAGAGGAAAATATGGTTGTAGAAATTTTCATGTTACTAAATTACCTCTCGTTATGTTTAGATTGCTATTGTTTCTTTCCTCTTCCTTGCATATGCTAGTTTTTGCTTGCCTTGATAATTTGTTTGTCTATGAGATGCCTATGCATAGGAAGTATGTTAGGCTTAGATGTGTTTGTCACATGCTTTATGATGCTCCTTTTGTGCTTCAATTCTTGTCTTTCATGTGAGCATCATTAAAATTATCAATGCCTAGCTAAAAAGGCTTTAAAGAAAAGCACTTGTTGGGAGTCAACCCAATATTTTTCCTTGCTGTTATTCAATAAATAAATTATTTAGCCTCTGTTTGGGTTGTGTTTTTTTGTGTTTAAGTAGTGTTTGTGCCAAGTAGAACCGTTGGGAAGACTTGGGGAAAGTCTTGTTGAACTTGCTGTAAAAAACAGAAACTTTAGCGCTCACGAGAACTGCTGTCATTTTTATTTGGAGAGTGATATTTAGTTAATTCTTTTTGCAGATGATTAATAGATAAATTCCTCACGTCCAGCAATTTATTTTAGAATTTTTGGAGTACCAGATCTTGCGCTAGCTACAGATTACTACAGACTGTTCTGTTTTTGACAGATTCTGTTTTTCGTGTGTTGTTTGCTTATTTTGATGAATCTATGGCTAGTAAAATAGTTTATAATCCATAGAGAAGTTGGAATACAGTAGGTATAACACCCATATAAATAAATAATGAGTTCATTACAGTACCTTGAAGTGGTCTTTTGTTTTCTTTCGCTAACGGAGCTCACGAGATTTTCTACTTTAAGTTTTGTGTTGTGAAGTTTTCAAGTTTTGGGTAAAGATTTGATGGATTATGGAACAAGAAGTGGAAAGAGCCTAAGCTTGGGGATGCCCATGGCACACCCAAGATAATCTAAGGACACCTAAAAGCCAAATCTTGGGGATGCCCCGGAAGGCATCCCCTCTTTCGTCTACTTCTATCGGTAACTTTACTTGGAGCTATGTTTTTATTCACCACATGATATGTGTTTTGCTTGGAGCGTCTTTTATGATTTGAGTCTTTGCTTGTTAGTCTACCACAATCATCCTTTCTGTACACACCTTTTGAGAGAGCCATACATAATTTGGAATTTGATAGAATACTCTATGTGCTTCACTTATATCTTTTGAGTTATATAATTTTGCTCTAGTGCTTCACTTATATATTTTAGAGCACGGTGGTGGATTTGTTTTATAGAAACTATTGATCTCTCATGCTTCACTTATATTATTTTGAGAGTCTTAATAGCATGGTAATTTGCTTCATAATAATATGCTTGGTATTCAAGATTTGTAAAACTTTCTTTTGAGTGCGTTGAATACTAAAAAATAATAATTGATGCTTGATAATTGTTTTGAGATATGGGGATGGTGATATTGAGTCATGCTAGTTGAGTAGTTGTGAATTTGAGAAATGCTTGTGTTAAAGTTTGTGATTCCAGTAGCATGCACGTATGGTGAAACGTTATGTGATGAAGTTGGAGCATGATTTATTTATTGATTGTCTTCCTTATGAGTGGCGGTCGGGGACGAGCGATGGTCTTTTCCTACCAATCTATCCCCCTAGGAGCATGCGCGTAATACTTTGCTTTGATAACTTCTAGATTTTTGCAATAAGTATATGAGTTCTTTATGACTAATGTTGAGCCCATGGATTATACGCACTTTCCTTCCTTCCACCATTGCTAGCCTCTCTAATACCGTGCACTTTTCGCCGGTATCATACACCCACCAAATACCTTCCTTAAAACAGCCACCATACCTACCTATCATGGCATTTCCATAGCCATTCCGAGATATATTGCCATGCAACTTTCCACCGTTCCATTCATTATGACACGCTCCATCATTGTCATATTGCTAGCATGATCATGTAGTTGACATCGTATTTGTGGAAAAGCCACTGTTCATAATTCTTTCATACATGTCACTCTTGGTTCATTGCATATCCCGGTACACCGCCGGAGGCATTCATATTGAGTCATATTTTGTTCTAAGTATTGAGTTGTAATTGTTGAGTTGTAAGAAAAATAAAAAGTGTGATGATCATCATTTTTAGAGCATTGTCCCAAGTGAGGAAAGGATGATGGAGACTATGATTCCCCCACAAGTCGGGATGAGACTCCGGACGAAAAATAAAAAAAGAAAAAAAAAGAAAAAGAGGCCATAAAAAAAGAGAAGGCCCAAAAAAATGAGAGAAAAAGAGAGAAGGGACAATGTTACTATCCTTTTACCACACTTGTGCTTCAAAGTAGCACCATGATCTTCATGATAGAGAGTCTCTCATTCTGTCACTTTCATATACTAGTGGGAATTTTTCATTATAGAACTTGGATTGTATATTCCAATGACGGGCTTCCTCAAAATGCCCTAGGTCTTCATGAGCAAGCGAGTTGGATGCACACCCACTTAGTTTCTTTTGTTGAGCTTTCATATACTTATAACTCTAGTGCATCCGTTGCATGGCAATCCCTACTCACTCACATTGATATCTATTGATGGGCATCTCCATAGCTCGTTGATACACCTAGTTGATGTGAGACTATCTTCCCCTCCTTTTGTCTTCTCCACAACCACCATTCTATTCCACATATAGTGCTATATCCATGGCTCACGCTCATGTATTCCGTGAAGATCGAAAAAGTTTTGAAAATGTAAAAAGTATGAAACAATTGCTTGGCTTGTCATCGGGGTTGTGCATGATTTAAATACTTTGTGTGGTGAAGATAGAGCATAGCCAGACTATATGATTTTGTAGGGATAGCTTTCTTTGGCCATGTTATTTTGAGAAGACATAATTGCTTTGTTAGTATGCTTGAAGTATTACTATTTTTATGTCAACATGAACTTTTGTCTTGAATCTTTTGAATTTGATTATTCATACCACAATTAAGAAGATTTACAATAAAATTATGCGAAGTAGCACTCCGCATAAAAAATTCTGTTTTTATCATTTACCTACTCGAGGACGAGCAGGAATTAAGCTTGGGGATGCTTGATACGTCTCCAACGTATCTATAATTTTTTATTGCTCCATGCTATATTATCTACTATTTTGGAGATTATTGGGCTTTATTATCCACTTTTATATTATTTTTTGGGACTAACCTATTAACCGGAGGCCTAGCCCAGAATTGCTGTTTTTTGCCTGTTTTAGGGTTTCGAATAAAAGGAATATCAAACGGAGTCCAAACGGGATGAAACCTTTGGGAACGTGATTTTCTCACTGAATACAACTCAGGAGACTTGGACCCTACGTCAAGCCAATTAACAGGAGGCCACGAGGTAGGGGGCGTGCCTGCCCCCCAGGCGCGCCCTCCACCCTCGTGGGCCCCCTGTTGCTCCACCGACATACTTCTTCCTCCTATATATATCCACGTACCCCCAAACGATCAGATACGGAGCCAAAAACCTAATTCCACCGCCGCAACTTTCTGTATCCACGAGATCCCATCTTGGGGCCTATTCCGGAGCTCCGCCGGAGGGGGCATCGATCACGGAGGGCTTCTACATCATCACCCAAGCCCCTCCGATGAAGTGTGAGTAGTTTACTTCAGACCTACGGGTCCATAGTTAGTAGCTAGATGGCTTCTTCTCTCTTTTTCGATCTCAATACAATGTTCTCCACCTCTCTTGTGGAGATCTATTTGATGTAATCTTCTTTTTGCGGTGTGTTTGTTGAGACCGATGAATTGTGGGTTTATGATCCAGTCTATCTATGAATAATATTTGAATCTTCTCTGAATTCTTTTATGTATGATTGGTTATCTTTGCAATTCTCTTCGAATTATCAGTTTGGTTTGGCCTACTAGATTGGTTTTTCTTGCCATGGGAGAAGTGCTTAGCTTTGGGTTCGATCTTGCGATGTCCTTTCCCAGTGACAGAAGGGGCAGCAAGGCACGTATTGTATTGTTGCCATCGAGGATAACAAGATGGGGTTTTTTATCATATTGCATGAAACTATCCCTCTACATCATGTCATCTTGCTTAAGGTGTTATTGTGTTTTTAACTTAATACTCTAGATGCATGCTGGATAGCGGTCGATGAGTGGAGTAATAGTAGTAGATGCAGGCAGGAGTCGGTCTACTTGTCTCGGACGTGATGCCTATATACATGATCATACCTAGATATTCTCATAACTATGCTCAATTCTGTCAATTTCTCAACAGTAATTTGTTCACCCGCCGTAGAATACTTATGCTCTTGAGAGAAGCCACTAGTGAAACCTATGGCCCCCGGGTCTCTTTCTCATCAAATCAATCTCCATCACTTTATTATTGCTTTGCCTTTTACTTTGCCTTTTACTTTTCACTTTGCATCTCTATATCAAAAATACCAAAAATATTATTTATCATCTCTATCAGATCTCACTTTCGTAAGTGACCGTGAAGGGATTGACAACCCCTAAGCGCGTTGGTTGCGTTGAGCTATTGTTTTTGTGTAGGTACAAGGGACTCGCGCGTAGCCTCCTACTGGATTGATACCTTGGTTCTCAAAAACTGAGGGAAATACTTATGCTACTTTGCTGCATCATCCTCTCCTCTTCGGGGAAATCCAACGCAGTGCTCAAGAGGTAGCAAACCACCCTCCTGGACCCCCGGGGATTATCCTTGTTGCCGGTAATACCTCTCAGCCACTGCTCCATCGTGTCCTCACTGACATCCTCCGGTTGGATTCGAGTGGAATCCTCGAGTCCCGAGTACATCCACATCGGATGGTCACGAGCTTGGAGTGGTTGGATGCGTTGACTGAGGAAGACCTCCAGCAGGTCCATACCGGTCACTCCGTCGCGGACAAGTTGGACAACCCGCTTGACCAACACCTTCACCTGCACCTTCTGCTCCGGGATCACTCTCAAGGTGGAGGGCTTCTCCACTCGAGCCATGGAAAAGGGAGGAAGTCCAGTCGACTGGCCCGGAGTCGGCTGGTCCTTGCAGTAGAACCAGGTCGACTGCCAACCCCGGACCGAGTCGGGAAGGATCATAGGAGGGAAAGTGCTTTTGTGCCTCATTTGAATTCCAAGACCCCCGCACATCTGTATCACGCGCGTCCTCTCGTCACTCGGGTTGGCCTTCTTGACCGTCTGAGAGCGACATGTGAATATGTGTTTGAAGAGACCCCAGTGTGGTTGACAACCCAAGAAGTTCTCGCACATGGACACGAAAGCGGCAAGGTACACGATGGTTTTTGGAGAAAAGTGGTGGAGTTGAGCCCCAAAGAAGTTCAAGAAACCGCGAAAGAAAGGGTGGGGAGGCAAAGAAAACCCGTGGTCGACATGGGTGGCAAGGAGAACACACTCACCCTCCTGCGGCTGCGGCTCAGTCTCGTTCCCTGGGAGCCGCGCCGATTCGTGGGGGATCAGTCCCCCCTCAACCAGGTCATCGATGTCATCTTGAATGATTATCGAGCAAATCCAGTCGCCCTGGATCCAGCCAGGCGGCAGGCCGGACCTCGACGAAGATCCGCCCCGGCTGGTCCTCTTCCCTTTCACCTTCGCCGTCGCCTTCTTCACACGCTCCAACGCCACCGTCTTATCCTTCCCCATGGCAGCGAATCGAGTTCGAGCAGGGCGACAACGCCGAGAGCAGAAGCAGGCGCAGCGAAGAAATCTGAGGAGGAGGAGGAGGAAGAAGAATGGGGGCGCACTGTTCAAAAGCCCCGGTCCAGCGCCTTATATAAGGTCACTTCCGACTGACTGACTTGTAGGACTGGACGATCTTATCAAATCCCGCAACAGTCGCGCGCGTGATACGTGGCAAAAAAGGTGGCACGGAGATCGAGGCGGCCTGTGATGTCTACTACACAACCTTCTTCTTGTAGACGTTGTTGGGCCTCCAAGTGCAGAGGTTTGTAGGACAGTAGCAAATTTCCCTCAAGTGGATGACCTAAGGTTTATCAATCCGCAGGAGGCGTAGGATGAAGATGTTCTCTCTCAAGCAACCCTGCAACCAAATAACAAAGAGTCTCTTGTGTCCCCAACACACCCAATACAATGGTAAATTGTATAGGTGCACTAGTTCGGCGAAGAGATGGTGATACAAGTGCAATATGGATAGTACATAATAGTTTTTGTAATCTGAAAATATAAAACAGCAAGGTAACTAATGACAAAAGTGAGCGTAAACGGTATTGCAATGTGTGGAAATAAGGCCAAGGGTTCATACTTTCCCTAGTGTAAGTTCCCTCAACAATAATATCATAATTGGATCACATAACTATCCCTCAACATGCAACAAAGAGTCACTCCAAAGTCACTAATAGCTGAGAACGAACGAAGAGATTATGGTAGGGTATGAAACCACCTCAAAGTTATTCTTTCCAATCAATCCGTTGGGCTATTCCTATAAGTGTCACAAACAACCCTAGAGTTCGTACTAGAATAACACCTTAAGACACAAATCAATCAAAACCCTAATGTCACCTAGATACTCCAATGTCACCTCAAGTATCCGTGGGTATGATTATACGATATGCATCACACAATCTCAGATTCATCTATTCAACCAACACATAGAACCTCAAAGAGTGCCCCAAAGTTCTACCGGAGAATCACGATGAAAACGTGTGCCAACCCCTATGCATAGGTTCATGGGCGGAACCCGCAAGTTGATCACCAAAACATACATCAAGTGAATCACGTGATATCCCATTGTCACCACAGATATCCACGGCAAGACATACATCAAGTGTTCTCAAATCTTTAAAGACTCAATCCGATAAGATAACTTCAAAGGGGAAACTCAATCCATTACAAGAGAGTAGAGGGGGGAAGAAACATCATAGGATCCAAATATAGTAGCAAAGCTCGCGATACATCAAGATCGTATCACCTCAAGAACACGAGAGAGAGAGAGAGAGAGAGAGATCAAACACATAGCTAATGGTACATACCCTCAGCCCCGAGGGAGAACTACTCCCTCCTCGTCATGGAGAGCGCCGAGATGATGAAGATGGCCACCGGAGAAGGATTCCCCCTCCGGCAGGGTGCCGGAATGGGTCTAGATTGGCTTTCGGTGGCTACGGAGGCTTCTGGCGGCGGAACTCCTAATCTATTTTCTGTTCTGGAAGTTTTAGGGTACATGAGTATATATGGGTGCAGGAAGTACGTCGGTGGAGTTTTGGGGGCCCCACGAGGCAGGGGGAGCGCCCCCACCCTCGTGAGCACCTCCCTTGGCTCCTGACGTGGGGTCCAAGTCCATCAGGTAGCTTTCCTTCCAAAAATAACTTCTCTAGTTGATTTTGTTCCATTTCGACTCCGTTTGATATTCCTTTTCTTCGAAACACTAAAATAGGCAAAAAACAGCAATTCTGGGCTGGGCCTCCGGTTAATAGGTTAGTCCCAAAAATAATATAAAAGTGGATAATAAAGCCCAATATTGCCCAAAACAGTAGATAACATAGCATGGAGCAATCAAAAATTATAGATACGTTGGAGACGTATCAAGCATCCCCAAGCTTAATTCCTGCTCGTCCTCGAGTAGGTAAATGATAAAAGAAAGAATTTTTGATGTGGAATGCTAGTTGGCATAATTTCAATGCAATTTTTCTTAATTGTGGTATGAATATTCAGATCCGAAAGATTCAAGACAAAAGTTCATATTGACATAAAAATGATAATACTTCAAGCATACTAACTAAGCAATTATGTCTTCTCAAAATAACATGGCCAAAGAAAGTTCATCCCTACAAAATCATATAGTTTAGTCTTGCTCCATTTTCGTCACACAAGAATGCTCTCATCTTGCACGACCCCGATGACAAGCCAAGCAATTGTTTCATACTTTAGTAATCTCAAACTCATAATCTTTCATGCAATACATGAGCGCGAGCCATGGATATAGCACTATGAGTGGAATAGAATATAATGAGGGGGGTTATGTAGAGAAGACAAAAAGGAGAAAGTCTCACATCAACGAGGCTAATCAATGGGCTATGGAGATGCCCACCGATTGATGTTAATGCAAGGAGTAGGGATTGCCATGCAACGGATGCACTAGAGCTATAAATGTATGAAAGCTCAACAAAAGAAACTAAGTGAGTGTGCATCCAACTTGCTTGCTCACGAAGACCTAGGGCACTTGAGGAGGCCCATTGTTGGAATATACAAGCCAAGTTCTATAATGAAAAATTCCCACTAGTATATGAAAGTGATAACATGAGAGACTCTCTACTATGAAGATCATGGTGCTACTTTGAAGCACAAGTGTGGTAAAAGGATAGTAACATTGTCCCTTCTCTCTTTTTCTCTCATTTTTTTGGGCCTTCTATTTTTTATGGCCTTCTCTTTTTTATGGCCTTTCTCTTTTTTTATTCCTCACTTGGGACAATGCTCTAATAATGATGATAATCACACTTCTATTTATTTACAACTCAATGATTACAACTCGATACTTGGACAAAGATGACTCTATATGAATGCCTCCGGCGGTGTACCGGGATATGCAATGAACCAAGAGTGACATGTAAGAAAAATTATGGATGGTGGCTTTGCCACAAATACGATGTCAACTACATGATCATGCAAAGCAATATGACAATGATGAATGTGTCATGATGAACGGAATGATGGAAAGTTGCATGGCAATATATCTCGGAATGGCTATGGAAATGCCATAATAGGTAGGTATGGTGGCTGTTTTGAGGAAGATATAAGGAGTTTTATGTGTGAAAGAGCGTATCATATCACGGGGTTTGGATGCACCGGCGAAGTTTGCACCAACTCTCAATATGAGAAAGGGCAATGCACGTTACCGAAGAGGCTAGCAAGGATGGAGGGGTGAGAGTGCGTATAATCCATGGACTCAACATTAGTCATAAGGAACTCACATACTTATTGCAAAAATCTACAAGTCATCAAAAACCTCGGCACTACATGCATGCTCCTAGGGGGATAGATTGGTAGGAAAAGACCATCGCTCGTCCCCGACCGCCACTCATAAGGAGGACAATCAAATAACACCTCATGTTTCAAATTTGTTACACAACGTTTACCATTCGTGCATGCTATGGGACTTGCAAACTTCAACACAAGCATTTCTCAATTTCACAACTACACAACTAGCATGACTTTGATATTATTACCCCCATATCTCAAAACAATCATCAAGCATCAAACTTATCTTAGTATTCAAAACACTCATAAGAAAGTTTTTACTACTCTTGAGTACCTAGCATATTAAGATTTTAAGAAAATTACCTTGCTATTAAGACTCTCAAAATAATCTAAGTGAAGCATGAGAGTTCATCTATTTCTTAAAAATAAAAATATCACCATGCTCTAAAAGATATAAGTGAAGCACTAGAGCATCGACAAACTACTCCGAAAGATATAAGTGAAGATCAATGAGTAGTTGAATAATTATGCAACTATGTGAAGACTCTCTAACATTTAATAATTTCAGATCTTGGTATTTTATTAAAACAGCAAGCAAAGCAAAATAAAATGACATTCTAAGAATGGCAAACATCATGTGAAGAAGCAAAAACTTAGGATCAACCGATACTAACCGATAGTTGTTGAAGAAGAAAGGTGGGATGCCAACCGGGGCATCCCCAAGCTTAGACGCTTGAGACTTCTTGAAATATTATCTTGGGGTGCCTTGGGCATCCCCAAGCTTGAGCTTTTGTGTCTTCTTAATTCCTCTCATATCACGGTCTCCCTAAATCTCAAAAGCTTCATCCACAAAGAACTCAACAAGGACTCGTGAGATAAGTTAGTATAAACCATTGCCAAAACCTTATCATACCCTACTGTAGCAAATCACTAAAATTATTATTCAATATTGCATACTAAATGTATTTGCATATTCGATAGTCCTATCCTTAAATAGAATCATTAAAGAAGCAAACATATGCAAACAATGCAAACATAACAGCAATCTGCCT
This sequence comes from Triticum urartu, assembly GCF_003073215.2. Classification (NCBI taxonomy): domain Eukaryota; kingdom Viridiplantae; phylum Streptophyta; class Magnoliopsida; order Poales; family Poaceae; genus Triticum; species Triticum urartu. Next base: position 53,033,418 of record NC_053023.1, read on the forward strand.
AAACAGGACAGTCTGTAAAGAATGCAACAACATCCATACTTACCTAGCTCAAAAAATTATGAAAGAAAATTCCCACTGTAGTAAATTTATCATACCTTAATATGCAAAAGGTTTCAACATTTTATCACATTCTGACTTTTCTAGGGAATTATTGCAACAGCGGTAAACTTTCTGTTTTCAAACAGCAACATGTGGACTTCTAAAATAGGTATAGTAAAGTCTATCAATGCCACTTTTATTAGAATAAAAGATGCAAAACATTGTTCTAAAGAAAAGAAAGCAAATATTAACAAAATAAATTGACGCTCCAAGCAAAACACATATCATGTGGTGAATAAAAATATAGCTCCAAGTAAAGTTACCGATAAACGAAGACAAAAGAGGGGATGCCTTCCGGGGCATCCCCAAGCTTAGGCTCTTGGTTGTCCTTGAATATTACCTTGGGGTGCCTTGGGCATCCCCAAGCTTAGGATCTTTCCAATCCTTATTCCATAGTCCATCGAATCTTTACCCAAAACTTGAAAACTTCACAACACAAAACTTAACAGAAAACTCGTAAGCTCCGTTAGTGAAAGAAAACAAAACACCACTTCAAGGTACTGTAATGAACTAATTATTTATTTATATTTATGTTAAACCTACTGTATTCCAACTTATCTATGGTTTATAAACTATTTTACTAGCCATAGATTCATCAAAATAAGCAAACAACACACGAAAAGCAGAATCTGTCAAAAACAGAACCGTCTGTAGTAATCTGGATAAAACGTATACTTCTGGAACTCATAAAATTCTCAAATAAATTTCTGGATCTGAGGAATTTATCTTTTAATCATATGCAAAAAGAATTAACTAAATAGCACTCTCAAATAAAAAATGGCAGCAATTTTCGTGAGTGCTAAAGTTTCTGTTTTTTACAGTAAGATCAACAAGACTTTCCCCAAGTCTTCCCAACGGTTCTACTTGGCACAAACACTAATTTAAAACATAAAAAATCAATCATAACAGAGTCTAGATGAATTATTTATTACTAAACATGATCAAAAAGCAAGGAACAAAAATAAAATCGGGTTGCCTCCCAAGAAGCGCTATCGTTTAACGCCCCTAGCTAGGCATGATGATTTCAATGATGCTCACATAAAAGATAAGAATTGAAACATAAAGAGAGCATCATGAAGAATATGAATAGCACATTTAAGTCTAACCCACTTCCTATGCATAGGGATTTTGTGAGCAAACAACTTGTGGGAACAAGAATCAACTTGCATAGGAAGGTAAAACAAGCATAACTTCAAAACTTTAAGCACATAGAGAGGAATCTTGATATTATTGCAATCCCTACAAGCATATATTCCTCCCTCATAATAATTTTCAGTAGCATCATGAATGAATTCAACAATATAACCAGCACCTAAAGCATTATTTTCATGATCTACAAGCATAGAATTTTTATTACTCTCCACATAAGCAAAATTCTTCTCATTCGGAATAGTGGGAGCATCATAAGGGACTCGAATACTATAAATTGTTTCCACATTAAAAGAGTAATGTTCAGGGAAGGGGTAATCATAATCATGACAAGTTTTATAAATATAATCACTACTTTTTATAGCATAAGTATCATCACAATAATCATCATAGGTAGGAGGCATGCTATCATCATTATAAATTTGCATATGAAAACTTGGGAGACTAAAAATATCATCTTCATTAATCATAGCTTCCCCAAGCTTGGGACAAACATTAATTGCAGCAAATATATTCCCAAAAACATCATCTTCATCAAACATAGCATCCCCAAGCTTGGGCCTTTTCAAATCATAAGCATAATCACTTTCATCATCAATAGTATGGATAGCACCAATAGTATAGAAATTATCATATTCTTCCAAGCAAGTGCCAAAAATATTTTCAAGATCATAAGAAGTATCATTATCTTCAACAATTATATTTTCATGAGGCACAATAGTAATAGGAGCAACACTATTTGGGAGAGATATCTTTTTACCTCTCTTCCTTTTTCTTTTCTTCTTCTTCACAACATCTTGTGTGGGTTCAATCCTCTTTTTGGAGCTCCTTATTAATGAGATTGGTTGAATAGGAGGCTCCTCCTCGTTACCTGATTCATCATAAGAAATAATAGGAGGATATTGGGAAGTCTCTTCCCTTTCATTAGTATTCTCTTCATCTTCTATTTGTTTTTTTCTTTATGTAGTTGGCAATATAAGGATTTTCAATGCAATTCACCGCACAATACATATAAATTTTCTCTAGATCAAAATGAAGAACTTTATCAAGGGCAAATTTTGGAATATCCTTAGTTATACGTTTAATTTCTTCATAACCCAAGAGCAAAGTAAGTTCATTATGATGTGCAAGGGAAATCAAGTCATCACAATTTTTGGACACGATACGATCATGAAACAATTTGCATTGGGTACTAAAATGATCACGTTCATTGCAAAGTTCACAAGTAGGGCTAAGAAAAATTAAATTTTTAGCACATTCATCTGGCTCTTCTTGCAACAATTTAGTTTCTAAGTACTTATGCCTCTTGCAATATCTATCTTCCCTATTTGGTGTGTACTTACAAACCCAATGCACTCCACAAAAATTGACATGTTTATACGAGACATTTTCATCATAACTAGTGCAGTCATCATTAGTATCATGGATATTCAAAGAATTCGTACTAACAACATTGCAATCATGCTCATCATTCAAAGATTTAGTGCCAAACATTTCAATGCATTCTTCTTCTAACACTTTGGCACAATTTTCCTTTCCATCATACTCACGAAAGATATTAAAAAGATGAAGTGTATGAGACAAACTCAATTCCATTTTCTTATAGTTTTCTTTTATAGACTAAACTAGTGATAAAACAAGAAACTAAAAGACTCGATTGCAAGATCTGAACATATACCTTCAAGCACTCACCTCCCTGGCAACGGCGCCAGAAAAGAGCTTGATGTCTACTACACAACCTTCTTCTTGTAGACGTTGTTGGGCCTCCAAGTGCAGGGGTTTGTACGATAGTAGAAAATTTCCCTCAAGTGGATGACCTAAGGTTTATCAATCCGTAGGAGGCATAGGATGAAGATGGTCTCTCTCAAGCAACCCTGCAACCAAATAACAAAGAGTCTCTTGTGTCCCCAACACACCCAATACAATGGTAAATTGTGTAGGTGCACTAGTTCGGTGAAGAGATGGTGATACAAGTGCAATATGGATAGTAGATAATAGTTTTTGTAATCTGAAAAATATAAAAACAGCAAGGTAACTAATGATAAAAGTGAGCGTAAACGGTATTGCAATGTGTGGAAATAAGGCCTAGGGTTCATACTTTCGCTAGTGTAAGTTCCCTCAACAATGATATCATAATTGGATCACATAACTATCCCTCAACATGCAACAAAGAGTCACTCCAAAGTCACTAATAGCGGAGAACGAACGAAGAAATTATGGTAGGGTACGAAACCACCTCAAAGTTATTCTTTCCAATCAATCCGTTGGGCTATTCCTATAAGTGTCACAAACAGCCCTAGATTTTGTACTAGAATAACACCTTAAGACACAAATCAATAAAAACCCTAATGTCACCTAGATACTCCAATGTCACCTCAAGTATCCGTGGGTATGATTATACGATATGCATCACACAATCTCAGATTCATCTATTCAACCAACACATAGAACCTCAAAGAGTGCCCCAAAGTTCTACCGGAGAATCACGACGAAAACGTGTGCCAACCCCTATGCATAGGTTCATGGGTGGAACCCGCAAGTTGATCACCAAAACATACATCAAGTGAATCACGTGATATCCCATTGTCACCACAGATATGCATGGCAAGACATACATCAAGTGTTCTCAAATCTTTAAAGTCTCAATCCGATAAGATAACTTCAAAGGGGAAACTCAATACATTACAAGAGAGTAGAGGGGGGAAGAAACATCATAGGATCCAAATATAATAGCAAAGCTCGCGATACATCAAGATGTATCATCGCAAGAACACGAGAGAGAGAAGAGAGATCAAACACATAGCTACTGGTACATACCCTCAGCCCCGAGGGAGAACTACTCCCTCCTCATCATGGAGAGCGCCGGGATGATGAAGATGGCCATCGGATAAGGTTTCCCCCTCCGGCAGGGTGCCGGAACAGTTCTAGATTGGCTTTCGGTGGCTACGAAGGCTTCTGGCGGCGGAACTCCTGATCTATTTTCTGTTCTGGAAGTTTTAGGGTACGTGAGTATATATGGGTGCAGGAACTACGTCGGTGGAGCTTCGGGGGCCCCACGAGGCAGGGGGCGCCCTAGGGGGCGCCCCCACCCTCGTGAGCACCTCCCTTGGCTCCTGACGTGGGGTCCAAGTCCATCCGGTAGCTTTCCTTTGAAAAATAACTTCTCTAGTTGATTTCGTTTCGTTTCGACTCCGTTTGATATTCCTTTTCTTTGGAACACTAAATAGGCAAAAACAGCAATTCTGGGCTGGGCCTCCGGTTAATAGGTTAGTCCCAAAAATAATATAAAAGTGGATAATAAAGCCCAATATTGCCCAAAACAGTAGATAACATAGCATGGAGCAATCAAAAATTATAGATACGTTGGAGACGTATCAGCCTTCCTAATCCGTCCCGATTACTGCGGCCTCCCCCGCCCAACGCGCTTCTCAAAATCCGAATCCCGTGAAATCCGTAGACGGCAGAACAACCCATCAGACGGAAGATTTTTTCCATATCAATACTCGAAACTTAACAACGAAAGTTCACTCGACAAAACCAAGAATGGATCAAGGCGACTGAACAAGCAGTTGAAGCCATCATGAATGTTCATTTGATCTCTGGGCAAGACATTCTCAAAGCACAAAAGCTGAATCGGAGGGATTATCAACTCCTTCTCCACTCGAACCCTGAACCATTCGGGGGCTAATGATGAAGCTATGTACCTAGGGTAGGGTCATAGACCTGACCTAGACATCCTCCCATAGGACATCACCCTAAAGCCAGGATCATTCAAAGGGTACCATCATCCACTCGACCAGAGATGTTCCACTCGAAAGAATCAATGTCACTGGACCATCGCAGAAGTCACTCGACGGGCAGAAGAGCTAAAGCCACTCTGCATGAACAACGGTCGGGCATTTACTTATAGACTTAATTGTCATTTATAGCACTTTAGTGTGGGCGTTACCAGTAACGTTCCCTTCAATGTACCTTAAATCCTCGGTGACGTGGGCTGGCTGGGGTCCTGGCGCACTCTATATAAGCCACCCCCCTGCACAGGCACAAGGGTTCGCACCCTCTATAACACACACGCATATAATCCAGTCAACCGCCTCAGGGCTCCGAGACGTAGGGCTATTACTTCCTCCGAGAAGGGCCTGAACTCGTAAAACTCGCGTGTACAACTCCTCCATAGCTAGGATCTTGCCTCTACATCCCTACCCCCCATTCTACTGTCAGACTTAGAACCACGACACCTCCTGTATGTGCCCGACTCATATAATCTTCTATTGCAAAGTGCGCGAAATAAGATTAAGCCCCGTGTTTTTGGATGGATCCATGGCAAGATCAGAAACTAACTATTGCTTGGCCTCAGCTCTTCTCCTTTGCCAAACTGTGGAATATCACAGTGCAACCAATCCAGAATGTAGATGACTTAACCACTTTATTTCATTTTCCACTCTGAGTTAAAACTTTTCAGTAGTTCCAACAGATGGAAGCCTTGTTCCAGGATCTTACACTGGTTGAGCAGCCCGACACTTGGAAATTTCTTGCAAACCCTACTCGTTTTTAGAGTTAACAAAGCTCACCTAATCCTCCTTGGAGATTTCATCCCCATTCTTGGCATTACCTGGCTTTTTAAATCCTATAACCAGCTCAAGCACAAAACATTCTTTTGTCTCCTTCTACATGATAGTCCGAATACTAGAGGAATGCTACAGAGGAGAAATTTCTTCCTTCACGACTTTTCCCGTGTCATGTGCAGCCAACATGTTGTGGAATCAAGAGATCACCTCTTCTTCCATTGTCAATTTGCACAGACCCGCTGGAAGAAACTATGCCCTAATTGGTCAGCCTTGTTGTGACGCCCCCGATTCAATCATACACTAATCATACACACAAACATGTATGATCAAGATCAGGGACTCACGGGAAGATATCACAACACAATTCTACAAATAAAATAAGTCATACAAGCATCATATTACAAGCCAGGGGCCTCGAGGGCTCGAATACAAGAGCTCGATTATAGACGAGTCAGCGGAAGCAACAATATCTGAGTACAGACATAAGTTAAACAAGTTTGCCTTAAGAAGGCTAGCACAAACTGAGATACAAATCGAAAGAGGCGCATGCCTCTTGCCTGGGATCCTCCTAAGCTACTCCTGGTCGTCGTCAGCGGGTTGCACGTAGTAATAGGCACCTCCCGAGTAGTAGTAGTCGGCATCGACAGTGGCGTCTGGCTCCTGGGCTCCATCGTCTGGTCGCAGCCATCAGGTATAGAAAGGGGGAAAAGAGGGAGCAAAGCAACCATGAGTACTCATCCAAAGTACTCGCAAGCAAGGAGCTACACTACATATGTATGCATTGGTATCAAATGGAATGAGGGTATCAGATGTGGACTGAACTGCAGAATGCCGGAATAAGAGAGGGATAGCTAGTCCTTATCGAAGACTACACTTCTGGTCACCTCCATCTTACAACATGTAGAAGAGAGTAGATGGTAAGTTCACCAAGTAGCATCACATAGCATAATCCTAACCGATGATCCTCCACTCGTCGCCCTGTGAGAGAGCGATCACCGGTTGTATCTGGCACTTGCAAGGGTGTGTTTTATTAAGTATCCGGTTCATCTCATAAGGTCAAGGTACAACTCCAAGTCGTCCTGTTACCGAAGATCACGGCTATTCGAATAGATTAACTTCCCTGCAGGGGTGCACCACATTTCCCAACACGCTCGATCCCCTTTGTCCAGACACACTTTTCTGGGTCATGCCCGGCCTCGGAAGATCAACACGTCGCAGCCCTACCTAGGCACAACAGAGTGGTCAGCACGCCGGTCTAAATCCTATGGCGCAGGGGTCTGGGCCCATCGCCCATTGCACACCTGCACGTTGCGTACGCGGCCAGTGAGCAGACCTAGCCTCCCTTATACAAGAGCAGGCGTTCCAGTCCAACCCGGCGCGCGCCGCTCAGTCGCTGACGTCACGAAGGCTTCGGCTGATACCACGACGTCGAGTGCCCATAACTGTCCCTGCGTAGTTGGTTAGTGCGTATAGGCCAGTAGCCAGACTCAGATCAAATACCAAGATCTCGTTAAGCGTGTTATCTTGAAGTAACCGCGAACGCCGACCAGGACCAGGCCCACCTCTCTCCTAGGTGGTCTCAACCTGCCCTGTCGCTTCGCCACAAAGATCCACATAGAGGGCCGTCGGGAAAGTATGTCCTTCCAGCCCCCAATTCGTGAATCAACCGCGGGTACTCAACAAGCCGACCCGCCTTTAGTCACAACATATATTATGTGTAATATGTATAATATATACCCGTGATCAACACCCAACGTGATCACGACCCGATAGTACAGCATGGCAGACAGACAAGAATGTAGGGCCACTGATGATAAACTAGCATCCTATACTAAGCATTTAGGATTGCAGGTAAGGTATCAACAGTTGGAGCAACAATGACATGCTATGCATCGGAATAGGATTAACGGAAAGCAGTAGAGAGAAGAGTAGGCGATATCTGGTGATCAAGGGGGGGGCTTGCCTGCTTTCTCTAGCAAGGAGGGGTCGTCGTTGATGTAGTCGATCATGGCGGTATCGGCGACGGTCTCGAGGTCTACCGGAAAGAAGTAACGGAGGGGGAACACAATAAATAACAAAGCAATCAAAGCATCACAAAGCATAACAAGGCAACACGTGGTGCTAGGTGTGACCTAACGCAGTACTGCGCATGTCGGTCGGAGCGAGAAAATAATCGGAGGTATTTTCCAGCTCTGGGAAATTAACGGTCAGATGAAACGGAGGGAAAAGTTCCATGTTCATCATGCTGGAGGTGTGTGGTAGGTAAATGAGTGGCATATTTGGATTCGTCTAAAGTTTCTGATCATCTTTCATATATAAATTATTTCGATCCGAGTTACGGATTATTTTCTATGGATTTTCAAAGTTGATTCAATTTTCTGAAATTTCTGCATTTATTTAATCGAATTGACCAAGTCAATTTGACTGGTCAAAAGGGGAGATGGTAGCCCACATGTCATAAGCTATACCTAAACAAATAACTAAAATTAGCTTAAATAAATGCGGGTCCACATGTAATTGGCTTAAACTATTTAATTAACCAACTAATCTAAACTAAATTAGTTTAGACCTAATTATACTAGGCCGGCCACACACGGCTGTGGCACAGCCCACGCGCACAAAGCGCACACACACAATGCTAGGGAGTAACTCTATTCCTTTTAACACAAGATAGCATTTTGTGATTTTTGTAGGATTTAATTCATGCATTATTTGAAGCAGGTCTAATGGAACAAAATGAGGCTTGTTACGTCTATTTTCCGTTTATATAATTTTTACCTATGTTAGGACTTGTCTTATCGCTGTTTAGTGGCAGTTTAGAAGGCTAGTCATTGTAGAAATACAAAAGCTAGCTACCCACTACAGTACTTGCATTAGTATACAAAAGGTAGCAGCGGTGGCTAGAAGCAGACAAGCAGCAGTAGAGCAGCGATGGGTGAAGCCACCCCGGCCATGGCCAAGCCGGCCACTTGCATTGGGCACACATGCACTGATTCCACATGAGCACGCACGCACTAAGTCCACATGAGTACGCACGCACTGGAGTCCAGCAGACCAGCAGCAGCAGGCGTAGCTTGAGCAGTAGCTACATGCGGCAACAATAGCAAGCACGAAGCAGCAGCGGCAACAGAGCACCGGCGGACGGGCCACGGCCAGCAGCAGTAAAGTTGCAGCACCATCAGCGGTGCTAGAAGGCAGCAGGAGCGATAGTAGCAGCCAGCGATGTGGCAAGCAGTAGTGGCAGCAGGTAAGAGGAGGAGCAGCAAAACAAAAGAAAAATAAACAGCACAGACGCAGGGAGCAGCGGCGACTCGGGAGAGGCCACACGCACGCGGAGGCGCGGCCGCGAGCAGCGCTGGCGCAGGGAAGGCAGCGGTCGCGTGCCTGGGTGCGGCTAGGAAGCGGCGCGCGCGGCCAGATGCCGTCGGACACGAACATGGGCGCGGCTGAGGATGGCTACGGCACGAAACTTCGAGCACGATGGGAAGAGCAGCCTACGACATCGAATCGAAGGGGAAAATAGGGGGAGATGGAGGGGGAGTTCACCGTAAGGCCGGAGGTGTAGACGGCAAGGCCGGGGGTGGTCGGAGCGGTGCGGATCGATAGCGAGATGGCGGCGGCCGGATGAAGAAGACAATGATGGCGTTGGCGACGCAGCGCCTTGGCTCGGTCTGGGGTCCGGAACAGACGAAGCCAGCCGCGACGGACCTCCCGGACATGCTCCCGCATGACGGAGAGATCGGTGGCCGCGACGATGACAGCGAGGCAATGGTGACCGTGAGTTGTTCGAGCTCGAATTCGAGAAGAAGAGGAGGAGGCCGATGGGGGATCCCGGGGCTATGAGTGATATGGGGATTAGGGTTTCGGTGGGCGACTTTATAGGGCGAGGGAGGCGACGTGGTGGCCATCCGGCCATGGCACCGTAGGATGGCTGCCACGCCATGGCACCTGCCTCCCCTGTACGTGGTGGTGGGGGGAAAGGCTGGGAGTGGGCTGGGCCATGTGCACACTAGAGCCCACTTAAGTAGTATTAGTTTAGGCAGTTTCTCTTTCTCTTTTTACATTTTCTTTTCTGTTTTCATCTTCAGTATCAGCTTTGCATTTTATTTTATTACCAAATGACTTTGTTCACATTGAAACTTGGCACATAATTACTAGGTAATATTTTTCATTAGCTCACAAAGTTTGAGGCCACTTTGAATTATTTTGAATTTAGTGTTGAGTGTAACCGGAACAAAAAGGTGATGTTGGTCCATAACAATTGTTGCTAGGGACTAATTTGTAGGTCAAATAATGTTGGTGTCAACATGATAATTAATCAGGGGAATTTATAATAAAATTCAAACATTTTAGTTTTATAGTTTGAAGAAATTATAATTTGACTTGTCTTTGGAATTTGAACTTGACCCTGGCTTTCATCAAGTGGCAAAATGGCTTAGTAAAACATGATGACCTGGCACATTAGGGTGAGGTTACTATAGCATGATTATCGGGGTCTTACAAATCTCCTCTACTAAAAAAAATCTCGTCCCGAGATTTAAGAGGTGGAGTAAGGGGGAAAGTTCTGGTTACGAAATTCTATCGGATCTTCTCAGTCTTGGTTGCTCTTCTTGAAGAAGTTGATCCATTACGTTGATGTCTTCAATTCACTACAATAAGGCATCATGATGAGGTCATCATCCTTTCTTCGAATCTCCATCGTACTTACGAAAGAATAAGGGGGGTATTCCGGGAGAACGTGCCTCTTCAAGGTTAACTATCTGGTAGATAACAACGGGAAGGTGGCGCAAAGTAACTCTCGAATTGAAACTTAAGAAGATATCGAGAGCAAAGTAAGAAGGTACCATGAGAAGTTTCGAGCGGACAGGCAATCGTTCGATGCCTGAAAATAGGGCGTGAAAGGGGTTCAGAGCAGCGGGAATAAGTATTGTGTCTGATACCAGAATAGATCACTAGGCAGGTGGCCCGTGAATTACATACGAAGTCAAGTGCGAGGAATAACTTTGACAATAGGGTGTACAGGAGAGTCAGGTTTCAATCATGTGGAACTATGGGTTATGGGCCCACCATGTGGGTTAAAAGTAGGAAGGGCGATGACGTCTTGCACGATCATGTAAGCAAGGCATGTTAGAGGATAGCCTATCTGTTATGTTGGCAACAACATCGGTACCAAGGGCGAGGGACAAAGAGAACCATTTTCCTGCTCATTGAACAAGGCGGACCAATAGGCAAAGTTCTCGTCCATCGGTGGTTACCGGAATGTCATCAACAAAAGTACCAGGGTCTTACTGACAGAGTGGTACAATGAGGTGTTTACATAAGCAGGGAAATATTACTGCTTATATAATATAGATCACAAGAAGGTTTAAACAATCCAATGGAAAGGAAAAGTGATTATCAGGTTTAAACAGAACAATGGAAAAGAAAATGTGTTTAAACACATACTACAGGGGTATATTCTTCCCCGCGGCAAGCAGAGCATGATATCCAAGAAAGGATATAACGTAGAAAACCCTATAGGAAAGGGGAGAGAAACTTCATGACATTACCCATACAACGGTGTTTGGATAAAGAAAACTTAGCATTGCGCTTCCAAAGTTTTTATTGGAAATTAGAGTGCCACAGACATGCTTCGAGATATTATAAAGCAACACTCCGAGCATACAAAGTTGAGACGCTTATTTTGGGACAGAGGGAGTATTAGTGAAACACCATGCATGATTGTTGACGTGGCATGGTTGCATGAATAAATTAGTGCACAAATAGTAACTTATGACCACATGCATGATTTGATGATGTGGCGTAGTTGCATGAAGAGCAAAAATAGGTAGTGGGTTGCAACTATTTTAGAATAGAGGATTTAGTTAGCTTCTTTTATTTTCTTCTCTTTAGCTTATGTACGTATAATTTTATTTGAAATCTATAAAATTTATTGTAGGAAGAAATTCCTACAGCTTCGGGTCAAAAAAAAGGTTAGGCCCCGTTTGGTGCAATTCCTATTTCCTGCCAACAAGCGTAAAAATAGTTGCCTTTAATGCCCAGAGGGAGGCGAATTGGTCTGGCCCAGTTAAAGATAAAGGATTTCCCCCGCTTTATATTATAAAGCAACACTCCGAGCATACAATAAACCATACAACAAAGGAAAATAAAAGAGCAAGAAGGGTAAAGATACAAGACACCGAAAGAACCACTAATCCAATGCAACAAGCGCAAGCCTGAGCATCAAGGTCCTTGGCGAACATGGTCTTGCACACGACACGACAAAGATAGTGTAGTGACTTGCAGCCAGAGGAGGCCAAGCTCTGTCAACTCCGTCGAGGCCCATAGTTGATCAACGAGCCGTCTCTACCTCCGAAGAAGGCCCCTGATACGTCTCCAATGTATCTATAATTTTTGATTGTTCCATGCTATTATATTATCTATTTTGTATGTTTAATGGGCTTTAATATGCTCTTTTATATTATTTTTGGGACTATCCTATTAACCGGAGGCCCAATGCCAGTTTCTGTTTTTTTTGCCTATTTTAGAGTTTTGCAGAAAAGGAATACCAAAAGTAGTCCAAACGGAATGAAACCTTCGCGATGATCTTTCTTGGACCGAAAGCAATCCAGAAGACTTGGATTCGAAGTCTGGAACTCCACCAGGAAGCCACGAGGAAGGAGGGCGTGGCCAGGGGGGTAGGCGCGCCCCACCCTCGTGGGCCCCTCGTAGCTCCACTGATGTACATCTTTCACCAATATATACTCTTATACCCTAGAAACATCGGAGAGAGCCACAAAACCACTTTTTCACCGCCGCAACCTTCGGTACCCGTGAGATCCCATCTTGGGGCCTTTTCCGGCGATCTACCGGAGGGGGAATCGATCACGGAGGGCTTCTACATCAACACCATTGCTTCTCCGATCAAGCGTGAGTAGTTTACCACAGACCTTCGGGTCCATAGTTATTAGCTAGATGACTTCTTCTCTCTCTCTTTGATTCTCAATACAAGTTCTCGTCGATGTTCTTAGAGATCTATTTGATGTAATACTCTTTTGCAGTGTGTTTGTCGAGATCCGATGAATTGTGGATTTATGAACAAGATTATCTATGAATATTATTTGGTTATTCTCTAAATTCTTATATGCATGATTTGATATCTTTGCAAGTCTCTTCGAATTATCGGTTTAGTTTGGACTACTAGATTGATCTTTCTTGCAATGGGAGAAGTGCTTAGCTTTGGGTTCAATCTTGCGGTGTCCTTTCCCAGTGACAGTAGGGGCATCATGGCATGTATTGTATTGTTGCCATCAAGGATAAAAAGATGGGGTTTATATCATATTGCTTGAGTTTATCCCTCTACATCATGTCATCTTGCTTAATGCATTACTCCGTTCTTATGAACTTAATACTCTAGATGCATGCTGGATAGAGGTCGATGTGTGGAGTAATAGTAGTAGATGCAGAATCGTTTCGATCTACTTAACACGACCGTGATGCCTATATTTATGATCATTGCCTTAGATATCTTCATAACTATGTGCTTTTCTATCAATTGCTCGACAGTAATTTGTTTACCCATCGTAATACATGCTATCTTGAGAGAAGCCACTAGTGAAATCTATGGCCCCCGGGTCTCTTTCCTATTATATTACATCTCTTTTATTTACATCGCATCTCGTTTACTATTTTGCAATCTTTACTCCAATCTATACAACAATAATACCAAAAATATTTACTTTACTATCTCTATTAGATCTCACTTTTGCGAGTGACCGTGAAGGGATTGCCAACCCCTTTATCGCGTTGGTTGCAAGGTTCTTGATTGTTTGTGCAGGTACTAGGTGACTTGTGCGTTGTCTCCTACTGGATTGATACCTTGGTTCTCAAAACTGAGGGAAATACTTAAGCTACTTTGCTGCATCATCCTCAGTTTTAAGGAGACATGATTGCTTTGTTAGTATGCTTGAAGTATTATTGTTTTTATGTCAATATTAAACTTTTGTCTTGAATCTTTCGGATCTGAACATTCATTCCACAATAAAAAAATTACATTGATAATTATGTTAGGTATCATTCCACATCAAAAATTCTGTTTTTATCATTTACCTACTCGAGGACGAGCAAGAATTAAGCTTGGGGATGCTTGATACGTCTCCAACGTATCTATAATTTTTTATTGTTCCATGCTATTATATTATCTGTTTTGGATGTTTAATGGGCTTTAATATGCTCTTTTATATTATTTTTGGGACTAACCTATTAACCAGAGGCCCAGTGCCAGTTTATGTTTTTTTGTCTATTTTAGAGTTTTGCAGAAAAGGAATACCAAACAGAGTCCAAACGGAATGAAACCTTTACGATGATCTTTCTTGGACCGAAAGCAATTCAGAAGACTTGGAGTCGAAGTCTGGAACTCCACGAGGCAGGAGGGCGCGCCCCCCACCCTCGCGGGCCCCTCGTAGCTCCACTGACGTACTTCTTTCGCCTATATATACTCTTATACCCTAGAAACATCGGGGAGAGCCACGAAACCACTTTCCACCGCCGCAACCTTCTCTACCCGTGAGATCCCATCTTGGGGTTTTTTGGCGATCTACGGAGGGGGAATCGATCACGGAGGGCTGCTACATCAACACCATTGCCTCTCCGATGAAGCGTGAGTAGTTTACCATAGACCTTCGGGTCCATAGTTATTAGCTAGATGGATTCTTCTCTCTCTTCGATTCTCAATACAAAGTTATCCTTGATGTTCTTGGAGATCTATTCGATGTAATACTCTTTTGCGGTGTGTTTGTCGAGATCCGATGAATTGTGGATTTATGAACAAGATTATCTATGAATATTATTTGGTTCTTCTCTAAATTCTTATATGCATGATTTGATATCTTTGCAAGTCTTTTTGAATTATCGGTTTAGTTTGGCCTACTAGATTGATCTTTCTTGCAATGGGAGAAGTGCTTAGCTTTGGGTTCAATCTTGCGGTGTCCTTTCCCAGTGACAGTAGGGGCATCAAGGCACGTATTGTATTGTTTCCATCGAGGATAAAAAGATGGGGTTTATATCATATTACTTGAGTTTATCCCTCTACATCATGTCATCTTGCTTAAAGTGTTACTCCGTTCTTATGAACTTAATACTCTAGATGCATGCTGGATAGCGGTCGATGTGTGGAGTAATAGTAGTAGATGCAGAATCATTTCGATCTACTTGACACAGACGTGATGCCTATATTCATGATCATTGCCTTAGATATCTTCATAACTATGTGCTTTTCTATCAATTGCTCGACAGTAATTTGTTCACCCACCGTAATACATGCTATCTTAAGAGAAGCTGATGTCTACTACACAACCTTCTTCTTGTAGACGTTGTTGGGCCTCCAAGTGCAGAGGTTTGTAGGACAGTAGAGAATTTCCCTCAAGTGGATGACCTAAGGTTTATCAATCCGTAGGAGGCGTAGGATGAAGATGGTCTCTCTCAAGCAACCTTGCAACCAAATAACAAAGAGTCTCTTGTGTCCCCAACACACCCAATACAATGGTAAATTGTATAGGTGCACTAGTTCAACGAAGAGATGGTGATACAAGTGGTATATGGATGGTAGATAAAGGTTTTTGTAATCTGAAAATATAAAAACAGCAAGGTAACTAATGATAAAAGTGAGCACAAACGGTATTGCAATGCATTGAAACAAGGCCTAGGGTTCATACTTTCACTAGTGCAAGTTCCCTCAACAATAATAACATAATTGGATCATATAACTATCATTCAACATGCAACAAAGAGTCACTCCAAAGTCACTAATAGCAGAGAACAAACGAAGAGATTATGGTAGGGTACGAAACCACCTCAAAGTTATTCTTTCGGATCTATCTATTCCAGAGTTCGTACTAGAATAACACCTTAAGACACAAATCAACCAAAACCCTAATGTCACCTAGATACTCCAATGTCACCTCAAGTATCCGTGGGTATGATTATACGATATGCATCACACAATCTCAGATTCATCTATTCAAACCAACACAAAGAACTTCAAAGAGTGCCCCAAAGTTTCTACCGGAGAGTCAAGACGAAAACGTGTGCCAACCCCTATGCATAGGTTCATGGGCGGAACCTGTAAGTTGATCACCAAAACATACATCAAGTGGATCAATAGAATACCCCATTGTCACCATGGGTATCCCACGCAAGACATACATCAATGTTCTCAAATCCTTAAAGACTCAATCCGATAAGATAACTTCAAAGGGAAAACTCAATCCATTACAAGAGAGTAGAGGGGGAGAAACATCATAACATCCAACTATAATAGCAAAGCTCGCGATACATCAAGATCGTACCACCTCAAGAACACGAGAGAGAGAGAGAGAGAGATCAAACACATAGCTACTGGTACATAGCCTCAGTCCCGAGGGAGAACTACTCCCTTCTCGTCATGGAGAGCGCCGGGATGATGAAGATGGCCACCGGAGAGGGATTGCCCCCTCCGGTAGGGTGCCGGAACGGGTCTAGATTGGTTTTCGGTGGCTACGGAGGCTTCTGGCGATGGAACTCCCGGTCTATTGTGCCCCTCGATGTTTTTAGGGTATATGGGTATATATGGGAGGAAGAAGTACGTCGGTGGATCTCCAGGCTGTCCACGAGGCAGGGGGCGTGCCCAGGGGGGTGGGCGCACCCCCCACCCTCGTGGGCAGCCCGGGACTCTCCTGGTCCATCTCCGATACTCCGTGGGCTTCTTCTGGTCCAAAAATAAGTTCCGTGAAGTTTTAGGTCAATTGGACTCTGGTTGATTTTCCTTCTCTGCGATCCTCTAAAACAAGGAACAAACAAAAACTGGCACTGGGCTCTGGGTTAATATGTTAGTCCCAAAAATAATATAAAAGTGTATAATAAAGCCCATAAACATCCAAAACAGATAGTATAATAGCATGGAACAATCAAAAATTATAGATACATTGGAGACGTATCAACATCCCCAAGCTTAATTCCTGCTCGTCCTCGACCGCCACTCATAAGGAAGACAATCAATAAATAAATCATGCTCCGACTTCGTCACATAACGGTTCACCATACGTGCATGCTACGGGAATCACAAACTTCAACACAAGTCTTTCTCAAATTCACAACTACTCAACTAGCATGACTTTAATATCACTATCTCCATATCTCAAAACAATCATCAAGTATCAAACTTCTCATAGTATTCAATGCACTTTATATGAAAGTTTTTATTATATCCCTCTTGGATGCCCATCATATTAGGGCTAAATTCATAACCAAAGCAAATTACCATGCTGTTTAGGACTCTCAAAATAATATAAGTGGTGCATTAGAGTTCATCTTTTTCTTCAAAATAAAACCACCACAGTGCTCTAAAAGATATAAGTGAAGCACTAGAGCAAATGACAAACTACTCCGAAAGATATATGTGAAGATCAATGAGTAGTCGAATAATTATGCAACTATGTGAAGACTCTCTAACATTTAATAATTTCATATCTTGGTATTTTACTCAAACAGCAAGCAAAACTAAAATAAAATAAAATGACGCTCCAAGCAAAACACATATCATGTGGTAGATAAAAATATAGCTCCAACTAAAGTTACCGATGAACGAAGATGAAAGAGGGGATGCCTTCCGGGGCATCCCCAAGCTTAGGCTTTTGGTTGTACTTGAATATTACCTTGGGGTGCCTTGGACATCCCCAATATTAGGCTCTTGCCACTCCTTATTCCATAGTCCATCGAATCATTGCCCAAAACTTGAAAACTTCACAACACAAAACTTAACAGAAAACTCGCATGCTCCGTTAGCAAAACAAAACAAAACACCACTTCAAGGTACTGTAATTAACTCATTATTTATTTATATTGGTTTCAAACCTACTGTATTCCAACTTCTCTATGGTTTATAAACTATTTTACTAGCCATAGATTCATCAAAATAAGCAAACAACACACGAAAAGCAGAATCTGTCAAAAACAGAACAGTCTGTAGTAATATGTGACTAACGCAAACTTCTGGAACCCCAAAAATTCTAAAATAAATTTCTGGAAGTGAGGAATTTATCTATTAATCATCTGCAAAAAGAATTAACTAAATATCATTTTCCAAATAAAAATGGCAGTAATTCTCATGAGCGCTAAAGTTTCTGTTTTTTACAGCATGATCGCAAAGACTTTCCCCAAGTCTTCCCAAAGGTTCTACTTGACACAAACACTAACTAAAACATAAGACTACATCTAAACAGAGGCTAGATGAATTATTTATTACTAAACAGGAGCAAAAAGCAAGGTTCAAAAATAAAATTGGGTTGGCTCCCAACAAGCGCTATCGTTTAACGCTCCTAGCTAGGCATGATGATTTCAATGATGCTTACATAAAAGATAAGAATTGAAACATAAATAGAGAATCATGAAGAATATGACTAGCACATTTAAGTCTAACCCACTTCCTATGCATAGTGATTTTATGAGCAAACAATTTATGGTAACAATAATCAACTAGCATAGGAAGGCAAAACAAATATAACTTCAAAACTTTAAGCACATAGAGAGGAAACTTGATATTATTGCAATTCCTACAAGCATATATTCCTCCCTCATAATAATTTTCAATAGCATCATGAATGAATTCAACAATATAACCAGCACCTAAAGCATTCTTTTCATGATCTTCATGCATAGAAATTTTATTACTCTCCACACAAGCAAAATTCTTCTCACGAATAATAGTGGGAGCAAACTCAACAAAATAATTATCATGCGAGGCATAATCCAATTGAAAACTAAAATCATGATGACAAGTTTCATGGATATCATTATTCTTTATAGCATACAATTCATCACAATAATCATCATAGATAGCAACTTTGTTCTCATAATCAATTGGAACCTCTTCCGAAATAGTGGATTCATCACAAAATAAAGTCATGACCTCTCCAAATCCACTTTCATCAATATAATCATCATAAATAGGAGGCATGCTTTCATCATAATAAATTTGCTCATCAAAACTTGGGGGGCAAAAAATATCATCTTCATCAAACATAGCTTCCCCAAGCTTGTGGCTTTCCATATCATTAGCATCATGGATATTCAAGGAATTCATACTAACAACATTGCAATCATGCTCATCATTCAAATATTTAGTGCCAAACATTCTAATGCATTCTTCTTCTAGCACTGGAGCACAATTATCGGAATCCTTATTCTCACGAAAGACATTAAAAAGATGAAGCATGTGAGGCATCCTTAATTCCATTTTTTGTAGTTTTCTTTTATAAACTAAACTAGTGCTAAAACAAGAAACAAAAAGATTCGATTGCAAGATCTAAAGATATACCTTCAAGCGCTAACCTCCCCAGTAACGGCGCCAGAAAAGAGCTTGATGTCTACTACACAACCTTCTTCTTGTAGATGTTGGGCCTCCAAGTGCAGAGGTTTGTAGGACAGTAGAAAATTTCCCTCAAGTGGATGACCTAAGGTTTATCAATCCGTAGGAGGCGTAGGATGAAGATGGTCTCTCTCAAGCAACCCTGCAACCAAATAACAAAGAGTCTCTACAATGGTAAATTGTATAGGTGCACTAGTTCGGCGAAGAGATGGTGATGCAAGTGGTATGTGGATGGTAGATAAAGGTTTTTGTAATCTGAAAATATAAAAATAGCAAGGTAACTAATGATAAAAGTGAGCACAAACAGTATTGCAATGCGTTGAAACAAGGCCTAGGGTTCATACTTTCACTAGTGCAAGTTCCCTCAACAATAATAACATAATTGGATCATATAACTATCCCTCAACATGCAACAAAGAGTCACTCCAAAGTCACTAATAGCGGAGAACAAACGAAGAGATTGTGGTAGGGTACGAAACCACCTCAAAGTTATTCTTTCGGATCAATCTATTCAAGAGTTCGTACAAGAATAACACCTTAAGACACAAATCAACCAAAACCCTAATGTCACCTAGATACTCCAATGTCACCTAGATACTCCAATGTCACCTCAAGTATCCATGGGTATGATTATACGATATGCATCACACGATTCATCTATTCAAACCAACACAAAGAACTTCAAAGAGTGCCCCAAAGTTTCTACCAGAGAGTCAAGACGAAAACGTGTGCCAACCCCTATGCATAGGTTCATGGGCGGAACCTGCAAGTTGATCACCAAAACATACATCAAGTGGATCAATAGAATACCCCATTGTCACCACGGGTATCCCACGCAAGACATACATCAAGTGTTCTCAAATCCTTAAAGACTCAATTCGATAAGATAACTTCAAAGGGAAAACTCAATCCATTACAAGAGAGTAGAGGGGGAAAAACATCATAACATCCAACTATAATAGCAAAGCTCGCGATACATCAAGATCGTACCACCTCAAGAACACGCAAGAGAGAGAGAGATCAAACACATAGCTACTGGTACATACCCTCAGTCCCGAGGGAGAACTACTCCCTCCTCGTCATGGTGAGCGCCGGGATGATGAAAATGGCCACCGGAGAGGGATTGCCCCCTCCGGCAGGGTGCTGGAACGGGTCTATATTGGTTTTCGGTGGCTACGGAGGCTTTTGGCGACGGAACTCCCGATCTATTATGCTCCTCGATGTTTTTAGGGTATGTGGGTATATATGGAGGAAGAAGTACGTCGGTGGATCTCCGGGCTGTCCACGAGGCAGGGGGGCGCGCCCAGTGGGGGTGGGCGCGCCTCCCACCCTCGTGGGCAGCCCGGGAATCTCCTGGTCCATCTCCGATACTCCGTGGGCTTCTTCTGGTCCAAAAATAAGTTCCGTGAAGTTCCAGGTCAATTGGACTCCGTTTGATTTTCCTTTTCTGTGATACTCTAAAACAAGGAAAAAATATATACTGGCACTGGGCTCTGGGTTAATAGGTTAGTCCCAAAAATAATATAAAAGTTTATAATAAAGCCCATAAACATCCAAAACAGATAATATAATAGCATGGAACAATAAAAAATTATAGATACATTGGAGACGTATCAGAAGCCACTAGTGAAACCTATGGCCCCCGGGTCTCTTCCTATTATATTACATCTCTTTTATTTACATCGCATCTCGTTTACTATTTTGCAATCATTACTTTCCAATCTATACAACAAAAATAGCAAAAATTTACTTTACTGTCTCTATTAGATCTCACTTTTGTGAGTGACCGTGAAGGGATTGACAACCCCTTTATCGCGTTGGTTGCAAGGTTCTTGATTATTTGTGCAGGTACTAGGTGACTTGTGCGTTGTCTCCTACTGGATTGATACCTTGGTTCTCAAAACTGAGGGAAATACTTACGCTACTTTGCTGCATCACCCTTTCCTCTTCAATGGAAAACCAACGCATGCTCAAGAGGTAGCAGCCCCCTACCCTCTCGCCCTGGGCCATAGGGCGCCACGTCGTCTGCAGGTAAAGCCTCTCATCCCCAAGCGGAAGGCCGTAACTAACCGGACGCCGAGGAGAAGACTACCTGCATGGCCACCTCCCCTCGCAGTGCCACACCCCATACATTGCCACCGCCGCTGCCGGATCACCTTTACCTAAAAGCAGCCGAACAGGAACATCACTGAAGTAGAGAGCCCACCTCTAGCACCAAAGCCTCGACTACTCCTCCTCCGACCAAAGGTGGTGCCTTCAAGAAGAACAATGATGTCAGCGCGTCATCACCACCCAACTGGAGAGTTTGGGGTTTCGCCCTGGTCGCGGAGGTAGAGGGTGAGGGTGTTGGAAATATGCCCTAGAGGCAATAATAAATTGGTTATTATTATATTTCCTTGTTCATGATAATCGTTTATTATCCATGATAGAATTGTATTGATAGGAAACTCAGATACATGTGTGGATACATAGACAACACCATGTCCCTAGTAAGCCTCTAGTTGACTAGCTCGTTGATCAATAGATGGTTACGGTTTCCTGACCATGGACATTGGATGTCATTGATAACGGGATCACATCATTAGGAGAATGATGTGATGGACAAAGACCCAATCCTAAGCCTAGCACAAGATCATGTAGTTCGTATGCTAAAGCTTTTCTAATGTCAAGTATCATTTCCTTAGACCATGAGATTGTGCAACTCCCGGATACCGTAGGAGTGCTTTGGGTGTGCCAAACGTCACAACGTAACTGGGTGGCTATAAAGGTACACTACAGGTATCTCCGAAAGTGCCTGTTGGGTTGGCACGAATCGAGACTGGGATTTGTCACTTCGTGTAAACGGTGAGGTATCTCTGGGCCCACTCGGTAGGACATCATCATAATGTGCACAATGTGATCAAGGAGTTGATCGCAGGATGATGTGTTACGAAACGAGTAAAGAGACTTGCCGGTAACGAGATTGAACAAGGTATCGGGATACCGACGATCGAATCTCGGGCAAGTATCGTACCGCTAGACAAAGGGAATTGTATACGGGAATGATTAAGTCCTTGACATCGTGGTTCATCCGATGAGATCATCGTGGAACATGTGGGAGCCAACATGGGTATCCAGATCCCGCTGTTGGTTATTGACCGGAGAGTCATCTCGGTCATGTCTGCATGTCTCCCGAACCCGTAGGGTCTACACACTTAAGGTTCAGTGACGCTAGGGTTATAGAGATATTAGTATGCGGTAACCCGAAAGTTGTTCGGAGTCCCGGATGAGATCCCGGACGTCACGAGGAGTTCCGGAATGGTCTGGAGGTAAAGATTTATATATGGGAAGTCCTATTTTGGTCACCGGAAAAGTTTCGGGTTTTATCGGTAACGTACCGGGACCACCGGGAGGGTCCCGGGGGCCCACCTGCCCCGGGGGGGGCACATGGGCTGTAGGGGTGTGCGCCTTGGCCTATATGGGCCAAGGGCACCAGCCCCAAGAGGCCCATGCGCCAAGAGATGAGGGAAAGGAAGAGTCCTAAAGGGGGAAGGCACCTCCTAGGTGCCTTGGGGAGGATGGACTCCTCCCTTGGCCGCACCCTTCCTTGGAGGAAGGGCCAAGGTTGCGCTCCCCCCCCTCTCCCTTGGCCCTATATATAGTGGGGGAAGGGAGGGCAGCAACACCTAAGCCCTGGCGCCTCCCTCTCCCTCCCATGACACATCTCTCTCCTCCCGCAGCGCTTGGTGAAGCCTTGTTGGAATCCCGCTACTTCCACCACCACGCCGTCGTGCTGCTGGATCTCCATCAACCTCTCCTTCCCCCTTGCTGGATCCAGAAGGAGGAGATGTCGCTGCTCCGTACGTGTGTTGAACGCGGAGGTGCCGCCCGTTCGGCGCTAGGATCATCGGTGATTTGGATCACGACGAGTACGACTCCATCAACCCCGTTCTCTTGAACGCTTCCGCGCGCGATCTACAAGGGTATGTAGATCCACTCCTCCCTCGTTGCTAGATGACTCCATAGATAGATCTTGGTGACACGTAGGAAAATTTTGAATTTATGCTACGTTCCCAACAGTGGTATCAGAGCTAGGTCTATGCGTAGTTTCTATGCACGAGTAGAACACAAAGTAGTTGTGGGCATTAATTTTGTTCAATATGCTTACCGTTACTAGTCCAATCTTGATTCGGTGGCATTGTGGGATGAAGCGGCCCGGACCGACCTTACACGTACTCTTACGTGAGAGTGGTTCCACCGACTGACATGCACTAGTTGCATAAGGTGGCTAGCGGGTGTCTGTCTCTCCCACTTTAGTCGGATCGGATTCGATGAAAAGGGTCCTTATGAAGGGTAAATAGCAATTGGCATATCACGTTGTGGTTTTTGCGTAGGTAAGAAACGTTCTTGCTAGAAACCCATAGCAGCCACGTAAAACATGCAAACAACAATTAGAGGACGTCTAACTTGTTTTTGCAGGGTATGCTATGTGATGTGATATGGCCAAAAGGATGTGATGAATGATATATGTGAAGTATGAGATTGATCATGTTCTTGTAATAGGAATCACGACTTGCATGTCGATGAGTATGACAACCGGCAGGAGCCATAGGAGTTGTCTTAATTTATTTATGACCTGCGTGTCAACATAAACGTCATGTAATTACTTTACTTTATTGCTAACCGTTAGCTGTAGTAGTAGAAGTAATAGTTGACGAGACAACTTCATGAAGACACGATGATAGAGATCATGATGATGGAGATCATGGTGTCATGCCGGTGACGATGATGATCATGGAGCCCTGAAGATGGAGATCAAGAGGAGCAAAGTGATGATGGCCATATCATGTCACTATTTGATTGCATGTGATGTTTATCATGTTTATGCATCTTGTTTTCTTAGAACGACGGTAGTAAATAATATGATCCCTCACTAAAATTTCAAGAAGGTGTTCCCCCTAACTGTGCACCGTTGCGAAAGTTCGTCGTTTCGAAGCACCACGTGATGATCGGGTGTGATAGATTCTTACGTTCGAATACAACGGGTGTAAGACAGATTTACACACGCGAAACACTTAGGTTGACTTGACGAGCCTAGCATGTACAGACATGGCCTCGGAACACAAGAGACCGAAAGGTCGAGCATGAGTCGTATAGAAGATACGATCAACATCAAGATGTTCACCGATGATGACTAGTCCGTCTCACATGATGATCGGACACGGCCTAGTTGACTCGGATCATGTAATCACTTAGATGACTAGAGGGATGTCTATCTGAGTGGGAGTTCACAAGATGAACTTAATTATCCTGAACATAGTCAAAAGGTCTTCGCAAATTATGTCGTAGCTCGCGCTTCAGTTCTACTATTTAGATATGTTCCTAGAGAAAATTTAGTTGAAAGTTGATAGTAGTAATTATGCGGACTAGGTCCGTAAACTGAGGTTTGTCCTCATTGCTTCATAGAAGGCTTATGTCCTTAATGCACCGCTCAGTGTGCTGAACCTCGAACGTCGTCTGTGGATGTTGCGAACATTTGACATACACGTTTTGATGACTACATGATAGTTCAGTGCGTAATGCTAAATGGTTTAGAATTGAGGCACCAAAGACGTTTTTGAAACATCGCAGAACATATGAGATGTTCCAAGGACTGAAATTGGGATTTTAGGCTCGTGCCCACGTCAAGAGGTATAAGACCTCCGACGATTTTCTTAGCCTGCAAACTAAGGGAGAAAAGCTCAATTGTTGAGCTTGTGCTCAGATTGTCTAAGTACAACAATCATTTGAATCGAGTGGGAGTTGATCTTCCAGATGAGATAGTGATGTTTCTCTGAAGTCATTACCACCAAGCTGCTAGAGCTTCGTGATGAACTATAATATATCAGGGACATATATGATGATCCTTGAGATATTCACGCTGTTTGACACCACAAAAGTAGAAATCAAGAAGGAGCATCAATTGTTGATGGTTGGTGAAACCACTAGTTTCAAGAAGGGCAAGGGCAAGAAGGGATACTTCATGAAATGGCAAATCAGCTGCTCTAGTGAAGAAACCCAAGGTTGAACCCAAACCCGAGACTAAGTGCTTCTGTAATAAGGGGAACAGTCACTGGAGCAGAATTACCCTAGATACTTGGTAGATGAGAAGGCTGGCAAGGTCGATAGAAGTATATTGGATATACCTTGTGTTAATGTGTACTTTACTAGTACTCCTAGTAGCACCATGGTATTAGATACCGGTTCGGTTGCTAAGTGTTAGTAACTCGAAATAAAAGCTACGAAATAAACGGAGACTAGCTAAAGGTGAGATGACGATATGTGTTGGAAGTATTTCCAAGGTTGATCAAATATCGTACGCTCCCTCTACCATCGAGATTGGTGTTTTTCGTTGAGCATAGACATGATTGGATTATGTCTATCGCAATACGGTTATTCATTTAAAGAGAATAATGGTTACTCTGTTTATTTGAATAATACCTTCAATGGTCTTACACCGGAAATGAATGGTTTATTGAATCTCGATCGTAGTGATACGCATGCTCATGCCAAAAGATAGTAATGATAGTACCACCTACTTGTGGCACTGCCACGTAAGTCATATCGGTATAAAACGCATGAAGAAGCTCCATGTTGATGGATCTTTGGGCTCACTTGTTTTGAAAGGTTTGAGACATGCGAACCATGTCTATTGGTATATATGCATGAAGAAACTCCATGCAAATGGACCATTTGGACTCACTTGATTTTGAATCACTTGAGACATGCAAATCATACCACATGGGCAAGATGACTGAAAGCCTTGTTTTCAGTAAAATGGAACTAGAAAGCAACTTGTTGGAAGTAATACATTTTGATGTGTGCAATCCAATGATTGCTGAGGCATGTAGTGGATATCGTTATGTTCTTACTTCACAGATGATTTGAGTAGATGTTGAGTATATTTACTTGATGAATCACGAGTCTGAATTATTGAAAGGTTCAAGTAATTTCAGGGTGAAGTTGAAAGATCGTCGTGACAAGAGGATAAAATATCTATGATATGATCATAGAGATGAATATCTGAATTACGAGTTTGGCACAGAATTAAGACATTGTGGAAATTGTTTCACAACTAATACAGCCTGGAACACCATAGTGTGATGGTGTGTCCGAACATCATAACTGCACCCTATTGGATATGATGCATACCATGATGTCTCTTATCGAATTACCACGATAGTTTATGGGTTAGGCATTAGAGACAACCACATTCACTTTAAATAGGGCACCACGTAATTCCGATGAGATGACACTGTATGAACTATGGTTTAGAGAAACCTAAGCTGTCATTTCTTAAAAGTTTGGGGCTGCGACGCTTATGTGAAAAAAGTTTCAGGATGATAAGCTCGAACCCGAAGCGGATAAATGCATCTTCATAGGACACCCAAAACAGTTTGGGTATACCTCCTGTCTCAGATCCGAAAGCAATAAGGGATTGTTTCTAGAATCGGGTCCTTTCTCGAGGAAAAGTTTCTCTCGAAAGAATTGAGTGGGAGGATGGTGGAGACTTGATGAGGTTATTGAACCGTCTCTTCAACTAGTGTGTGGCAGGGCACAAGGAGTTGTTCCTGTGGCACCTACACCAATTGAAGTTGGAAGCTTATGATAGTGATCATGAAACTTCAGATCAAGTCACTACCAAACCTCGTGGGATGACAAGGATGCGTACTACTTCAGAGTGGTACGTAATCCTGTCTTGGAAGTCATGTTGCTAGACAACAATGAACCTACGAGCTATGGAGAAGCGATGGTGGGCCTGGATTCCAAAATGGCTCGAGGCCATATAATCCGAGAGAGGATCCATATATGAAAACAAAGTGTAGACTTTGGAAGAACTACTTGATGGTCGTAAGGCTGTTAGGTACATATGGATTTTAAAAGGAAGACGGACAATGATGGTAAGTATCACCATTAAGAAAGCTCGACTTGTCGTTAAGATGTTCTCCGACAAGTTCAAGGAGTTGACTACGATGAGACTTTCTCACTCGTAGCGATGCTAAGAGTCTGTTGGAATTATATTAGCGATTACTGCATTATTTATGAAATCTTGCAGATAGGATGTCAAAACATTGTTTCCTCGACGATTTTCTTGAGGAAAGGTTGTATGTGATACAACCGGAAGGTTTTGTCAATCCTGAAAGATGCTAATAAGTATGCAAAGCTCCAGCAATCCTTCTAAGGACTGGAGTAAGCATCTCGGAGTTGGAATGTATGCTTTGATGAGATGATCAAAGATTTTGGGTGTATACAAAGTTTATGAGGAACTTGTATTTCCAAAGAAGTGAGTGGGAGCACTATAGAATTTCTGATGAGTATATGTTGTTGACATATTGTGGATCAGAAATGACGTAGAATTTCTGGAAAGCATATAGGGTTATTTGGAAATTATTTTTCAATGAAAAGCCTGGATTAAGCTACTTGAACATTGAGCATCAAGATCTATAAGGATAGATCAAAATTCTTAATGGTACTTTCAAATGAGCACATACCTTGACATGATCTTGAAGGTGTTCAAGATGGACCAGTCAAAGAAGGAGTTCTTGCTTGAGTTGTAAGGTATGAAGTTAAGACTTAAAGCTCGACCACGGCAGAAGAAAGAGGAAGGACGAAGGTCGTCCCCTATGCTTTTGTCATAGGCTCTATACGGTATGCCATGCTGAGTACCGCACCTGGTGTGTGCCTTGCCACATATCTGGCAAGAGGGTATAAAGGTAATCTAGGAGTAGATTACCAGATAGCGTTCTAAATTATCCTTAGAGGAATAAGGATATGTTTCTCGGTTATGGAGGTGATAAAGAGTTCGACGTAAAGAGTTACGTCGATGCAAGCTTAACACCTATCCGGATAGCTCTGAGTAGAGATACCGGATACGTATAATGGAGCAACAATTTAGAATAGCTCCAAGTAGAACAGTTATTTGAAATGGCTCCAAATATAGCGTAGTAGCTGCATCTACAAGATGACATAGAGATTTGCGAAGTACATACGGATCTGAAGGATTCAGACCCGTTGACTATAACATCTCTCACAAGCATAAACATGTTCAAACCCAGAACTCATCAAGTGTTAATCACATGGTAATGTGAACTAGATTATTGACTCTAGTAAACTCTTGGGTGTTACTTACATGGGGATGTGACCTTGAGTGTTAATCACATAGCGATGTGAACTGGATTATTGACTCTAGTGCAAGTGGGAGACTGTTGGAAATATGCCCTAGAGGCAATAATAAATTGGTTATTATTATATTTCCTTGTTCATGATAAT
This sequence comes from Triticum urartu, assembly GCF_003073215.2. Classification (NCBI taxonomy): domain Eukaryota; kingdom Viridiplantae; phylum Streptophyta; class Magnoliopsida; order Poales; family Poaceae; genus Triticum; species Triticum urartu. Next base: position 53,061,903 of record NC_053023.1, read on the forward strand.
CGTTTATTATCCATGATAGAATTGTATTGATAGGAAACTTAGATACATGTGTGGATACATAGACAACACCATGTCCCTAGTAAGCCTCTAGTTGACTAGCTCGTTGATCAATAGATGGTTACGGTTTCCTGACCATGGACATTGGATGTCATTGATAACGGGATCACATCATTAGGAGAATGATGTGATGGACAAAGACCCAATCTTAAGCCTAGCACAAGATCATGTAGTTCGTATGCTAAAGCTTTTCTAATGTCAAGTATCATTTCCTTAGACCATGAGATTGTGCAACTCCCGGATACCGTAGGAGTGCTTTAGGTGTGCCAAACGTCACAACGTAACTGGGTGGCTATAAAGGTACACTACGGGTATCTCCGAAAGTGTCTGTTGGGTTGGCACGAATCGAGACTGGGATTTGTCACTCCATGTAAACGGAGAGGTATCTCTGGGCCCACTCGGTAGGACATCATCATAATGTGCACAATGTGATCAAGGAGTTGATCGTGGGATGATGTGTTACGAAACGAGTAAAGAGACTTGCTGGTAACGAGATTGAACAAGGTAACGGGATACCGACGATCGAATCTCGGGCAAGTATCGTACCGCTAGACAAAGGGAATTGTATACGGGAATGATTAAGTCCTTGACATCGTGGTTCATCCGATGAGATCATCGTGGAACATGTGGGAGCCAACATGGGTATCCAGATCCCGCTGTTGGTTATTGACCGGAGAGTCATCTCGGTCATGTCTGCATGTCTCCCGAACCCGTAGGGTCTACACACTTAAGGTTCGGTGACGCTAGGGTTATAGAGATATTAGTATGCGGTAACCCGAAAGTTGTTCGGAGTCCCGGATGAGATCCCGGACGTCACGAGGAGTTCCAGAATGGTCCGGAGGTAAAGATTTATATATGGGAAGTCCTATTTTGGTCACCGGAAAAGTTTTGGGTTTTATCGGTAACGTACCGGGACCACCGGGAGGGTCCCGGGGGCCCACCTGCCCCGGGGGGGCACATGGGCTGTAGGGGTGTGCGCCTTGGCCTATATGGGCCAAGGGCACCAGCCCCAAGAGGCCCATGCGCCAAGAGATGAGGGAAAGGAAGAGTCCTAAAGGGGGAAGGCACCTCCTAGGTGCCTTGGGGAGGATGGACTCCTCCCTTGGCCGCACCCTTCCTTGGAGGAAGGGCCAAGGCTGCGCCCCCCCCTCTCCCTTGGCCCTATATATAGTGGGGGAAGGGAGGGCAGCAACACCTAAGCCCTGGCGCCTCCCTCTCCCTCCCATGACACATCTCCCTCCTCCTGCAGCGCTTGGCGAAGCCCTGTTAGAATCCCGCTACTTCCACCACCACGCCGTCGTGCTGCTGGATCTCCATCAACCTCTCCTTCCCCCTTGCTGGATCAACAAGGAGGAGACGTCGCTGCTCCGTATGTGTGTTGAACGCGGAGGTGCCGTCCGTTCGGCGCTAGGATCATCGGTGATTTGGATCACGACGAGTACGACTCCATCAACCCCGTTCTCTTGAACGCTTCCGCGCGCGATCTACAAGGGTATGTAGATCCACTCCTCCCTCGTTGCTAGATTTCTCCATAGATAGATCTTGGTGACACGTAGGAAAATTTTGAATTTATGCTACGTTCCCCAATAGAGGGAAGGACCTCGATGCCGCCACCAGAGGAGAACGGAGCTGTAGCGCCGCGGCATCGTGGTTGCAGCAGCCGGCCAAGGGTTGCCCCCGCTCCATGCACACCCAACCCTCCATCCCCAACTAGCTGCCAGAGCCAGGCACACAGATGCCGACAGCGCAGACTGGCGAGGCAGGAAGAGGCACAAAGGAGGAGGCCACCGCTCCAGATCCGCTCAAGGAGCCAACGGGAAGACCCTAGGAGCCAACTCCATCTCCGCTGTCGGCCCGCCACCCACGCGGCCAGTGAAGGAAATATGCCCTAGAGGCAATAATAAAGTTATTATTTATTTCCTTATATCATGATAAATGTTTATTATTCATGCTAGAATTGTATTAACCGGAAACGTAATACTTGTGTGAATACATAGACAAACAAAGTGTCACTAGTATGCCTCTACTTGACTAGCTCGTTAATCGAAGATGGTTATGTTTCCTAACCATAGACATGAGTTGTCATTTGATTAACGGGATCACATCATTAGGAGAATGATGTGATTGACATGACCCATTCCATTAGCTTAGCACCCGATCGTTTAGTATGTTGTTATTGCTTTCTTCATGACTTATACATGTTCCTATGACTATGAGATTATGCAACTCCCGTTTACCGGAGGAACACTTTGTGTGCTACCAAACTTCACAACGTAACTGGGTGATTATAAAGGTGCTCTACAGGTGTCTCCAAAGGTACGTGTTGGGTTGGCGTATTTCGAGATTAGGATTTGTCGCTCCGATTGTCGGAGAGGTATCTCTGGGCCCTCTTGGTAATACACATCACTTAAGCCTTGCAAGCAATGCAACTAATAAGTTAGTTGCAAGATGATGTATTACGAAACGAGTAAAGAGACTTGCCGGTAACGAGATTGAACTAGGTATTGAGATACCGACGATCGATTCTCGGGCAAGTAACATACCGATGACAAAGGGAACAACGTATGTTGTTATGCGGTCTGACCGATAAAGATCTTCGTAGAATATGTAGGAGCCAATATGAGCATCCAGGTTCCGCTATTGGTTATTGACCGGAGACGTGTCTCGGTCATGTCTACATTGTTCTCAAACCCGTAGGGTCCGCACGCTTAACGTTACGATGACAGTTTCATTATGAGTTTATATATTTTGATGTACCGAAGGTTGTTCGGAGTCCCGGATGTGATCACGGACTTGACGAGGAGTCTCGAAATGGTCGAGACATAAAGATCGATATATTGGACGATTGTATTTGGACACCGAAAAGGTTTCGGGTAAGATTGGGACAATACCGGATCACCGGGAGGTTATCGGAACCCCCCGGGAGGTATATGGGCCTTATTGGGCCTTAGTGGAAAGGAGGGGAAAGGAGCAAGGGAGGGGGCGCCCCCCCCCCAAGCCCAATCCGAATTGGGAGGGGGACGGCCCCCCTTTCCTTCCTCCCTCCTTCCTCTTCCTTCCCTCTCCTACTCCTAATAGGAAAAAGGGGAGTCCTACACCCGGTGGGAGTTGGACTCCCCCCCTTGGGCGCGCCACCCTCCTTGGCCGGCCCCCTCCTGCACTCCTTTATATACGGGGGCAGGGGGGCACCCCAGACACACAACAATTGATCATTGATCTCTTAGCCTTGTGCGGTGCCCCCCTCCACCATAATCCTCGATAATATTGTAGCGGTGCTTAGGCGAAGCCCTGCGACGGTAGAACATCAAGATCGTCACCAAGCCGTCGTGCTGACGGAACTCATCCCCGACACTTTGCTGGATCGGAGTCCGGGGATCCTCATCGAGCTGAATCTGTGCAAAAACTCGGAGGTGTCGTAGTTTCGGTGCTTGATCGGTCGGGCCGTGAAGACATACGACTACATCAACTGTGTTGTTATAATGCTTCCGCTTCCGGTCTACGAGGGTACGTAGACAACACTCTCCCCTCTCGTTGTTGTGCATCACCATGATCTTGCGTGTGCGTAGGAATTTTTTTTGAAATTACTACGTTCTCCAACAGCCAGGCACGACACCCTTCCGCATCCACACCGGCCACACACCGCAGGGGAGCCGCTGTGCCTCCCGGCAGTGGCCTCCGCTACAGATCCTGCGTGGCATGCACAGGAACCACCGCCCACCGCACACCAACGGACGAGCACCATAGGCTCTTCGAACCGCCGCCAGCCACCGGCTCCTCTGCCGCATCCACTGCTAGCACCGCGCCGCCACCTGACCTTGTAGGCCTGCGCCAGTCATCGTCGGAGCAGGGGAAGACATCCCCCCCGGCTATTGACGCAAACATGGTTCGCCCTTCTGCGTGAGCCGGAGGCAGCGGGGGGAGGGCTCGGGGGCCTAGAGTTTCCCCTCCACGTCGCTTGCTGGAGTGACCGGGAGGGGGACGGAGTCGATGCGATGAGTCGTCGTCTGGCCCAGTTCGCTGTTGGTTTTCTTCCTAGCGCTGATGCCTAGTTTTAGTACCCCTAAAAAAGTCTGAGTTGTACTTTCTTCTTTTCCTTTGTTGGTTTTTTTTTGAGTTGGTGCTAGATTTTTCTCTCTTATTTTAATTTTTTCCTCTTTCTCCATTGTTAATTTTTCCTCTTTTCACTCTTCATCCTTTTCCATTAAAGAAAACCATTTCCTTATGTGTGTATGATTTTTTTTTTCAAATATGAGGTGAACTTTTAAGACATAGTGGACATTTTTTATTACATGGTGAAATGTATTTTTAATACATGGTTAAATAATTCTAAATACACAATGAACATTTTTAATACACTATGAACATTTTTTAACAGAGTGGACATTTGTTTTAATGTACAGTGAACACTTTTAAATATGCAATGAACATTTAAATACATAGTGAACAACCTTTTTAATACCGCTAGCAATATGAGGGCAGGGGTCCACTCAAGATGGGTCACGATCGCGTCCCAACGAGCGAACCCTGAGCACCAAGGACCTCAAGACACCCCCTAGTGCCAGCCCCCGCGAAGGTGATGGGTCCCCTCACTGGCGCCCGGAGTAGGTGGCCAACTTCCAGTAGGCTCATACAACCTTGTGGACTGCTAAGAGGAGACGGTACTCCCTCCGTAAAGAAATATAAGAGCATTTAGATTACTACTTTAGTGATCTAAACACTCTTATATTTCTTTACAGTGGGAGTACTATTATGACGATCATGATGCATGGAGTGAGTGGAGTGTTTTAACCCTTGGCCGAACAATTTAGGAGTTGCATTGTAGCTCCAATGGGGCTATGATCATCCGTCGGCAAATAAACATTGGACAATATTTAATACATGATGAACACTTCTAAATACACGCAAAACATTTATGAAAATACACTAGAACAAGAAATTTAAATATGATGAACCATCTTTAAAAAGTGTTTGTGCATCCTATATATCAAAATAGTTCTTGCTCACTACCTCTATTATCTTTAGCATGCACATATGTCACCTCATTCAAAGGTCCACAACAACATGCATGGCAATGTCTTCGTTATTAGCTGATTTCAACACATCTCATCCCATCACACATGCCACCTCATCAAAGATCCACTCAACATACATGGGATTTTTCTTTCATTATATTATGTCACTTATATTCAAATATTTTTTGACTACACAATAATCAAATACTACAATATATACTCCCTCCGCCCCAAAATAAGTGACTCAACTTTGTACTAACATTATACTCCCTCCGGTCCTTTTTAGTCTGCATATAAGTTTTTTCCGAAGTCAAAGTATCTCTATTTGACCAAATTTATTGAAAAATATATCAACAATCACAATGCCAAATCAATATTGTTAGATTCATTACAAAATGTAGTTTCATGGAATATATATTTGGTATTGTAGATGTTCATATTTTTTAATATATATTTGATCAAACTTTGTATAGTTTGACTTGACATAAATCTAATATGCGAAGTAAAAAAGGACCGGAGGGAGTACTAAAGTTAGTGCAAAGTCGAGTCACTTAATTTGGGACGATGGGAGTAATATTTAGTTTTATTTTTAGTTTATATATTATTAATTCAACTATGCATGTTTCATACAATCAAATTATTGAAATATATTGCAGAGATTAACGCATGGAGTATCCTCTAGTTTATATATATGTAAGTCCAAACTTTTTAAAAAATACTCATGTAATTTCGAAAAAATATATTCATTCAACAAGCAAGTGTTCACATATATTAAAAAATAATTATCTATTATGCTTAAATAAAACGGACTAGAAACCAGACAACAGCAAAGAAAAAACGTGCGAACTCAAAGTAATTAACGCTTGTGAAGCAGCAACAACGTTGAACTGGCGGCCCTTGACGGTGCAGTGTGCGTCACTGCTTCTATATAACGCCAAAAGCGTGATATAGGAGGAGACCTCCGCTCCGGCGCCTAAGGCGCAAACTGGAGAGCCAGAGCTCACGCGCGGTTGCTCGCAGGCTCAGTCTCCCGCAGGCCGCAGCCAACTGTCTTATCCTCGGTCGCTTGCAAGTTTTTCTTAACACAATATAGACGAGCGGATGCTTATATATACGCATATATGATTACCTCTATAAATGCATGCGCGCACGTGCTATGCCTGTAAGTATCTCTGAGAGACTGAGCCGGCATTTCATTTTAAAATTGTCGAAGTCGCTACTGATGCCTTCGTAGTCGACATGACCATCTTCTCCCACTGAATGAGATTGAGCATGCACGTTTTTTTCCTTACTCATAGGGCGCTCGTTATAGGTTGGTACATAGATTATTTTATCCTTGGGAGCATGTGTGAAAAAACAAACTAGTTTTAAAAAAGCTCGGCTATGTTATTCTATAATTTAAACATTCATGATGTTTTAGGAAAACCATGAATTTGGGGGGATTTTTTTTAAAAAGTCATGAATTTCGAAATTTCACATTTTTTTGGAAAAAAATCTTGAATTTGATATGTTCATGAATTTGAAAAACTATTTTCAATTTTAGAAATCTCATGAATATGAAAAAGGTTTATGAATTTGAAAAGGTCATGAGTTCTAAAAAACTCATGAAATTTTCAAAATCATTAATTTGAAAAATGTTCATGGATTTTATTTTTTTTATAAAAGTTTTAAAAAAGGAAAAATAAAAAGAACTGAAAGCTGAAAATAAGAAAAACATAATAACCAACCATTGCTTCTAGAAACTATCCAAAACTGTTGAAAGCTTGCAACTTCCGAAAAACAGAAGCAGTTCAAAGCTATATTGGGCCGAGCCATGCACCGGTATAACGTTAGCGTTCACCGGATGTGCGCCCGTACCAAAACACTTCGTAACTGGCATAATAAGCACCTAATATGATCTTCACAACTTTTATGTTCTTCGCCATCGTCTAGTGATCATCATAGTTTTGTGAGAATAAATTTCCTCTCATTCTTTTGGCGGTGTCATGAGAATTGAGAGTTTTCTGTCCTCGCAGATCCGATTATTCAGATCTGATGAGTTTATATTGTTGTGTCATGCCTTTTTTTTTTGTTGTTCTGATTCTTTGTGGAGATGAAATCTTTTATCGACACCATGATGAAGATATAGTGATTCGATGACCTGCACTTTTAGGAGATCATCCCCTGCCCAAGTACGTTCATCGATCAAGGCATTTCATCTTTTTGGATGGACGACTGAAGGCGCTTTCAGAAACCAGGTAATGTTCGTGCATGTGAAAGAGTGACAACGTCGTTGCTCCAGTCCAATTACAACCTTTTTACCGAAGTTTTTGGAGTATTTATTCGAGCAGAGATTGACGCCGTGAAGAAGGTGTTTTCAAGAGATTTCATTGTAATTTTTAGTCATAGGAGTTACTTTGTATTTTCTTGAATCTTAGGTCCAAATCAGTGTACCTGCAATTGTTATGAGTATGAATAAAGGTACAAATGTTTTTTAAAAATATATAAAAAGTAAGCACCTAATAGGATTTGCCATAGGATGTCGGGAGCAACATATAGAGGGTACCCTCTGGTTTTGGATGCGAGCGGGCACCCGGGGGCGCACGGTGGTGCCCCCAGCTGCCGCCACATGTTGTGCACGGGCGCACCCATGAAAGCACTTTTTTTCTTCTTCTGCATGTGTTTTTGTTTTTTGGATTTTGCTTGTTTTTTCTTATTTTTTTTGTTTTCCTGGTGTGAAGCATATTTATGCTTCTTGGAAAGTGAACAGTATATATGTGCTTCACGGTGAAGCATAACTGTACTTTCGCGTAAAGCACAACTGTGCTTCCCGAAAAAAAGACGCAAGATATGCTTTCGATTTTTTTGTTTCTGATTTTTTTTCTAGTTTCGAGTTCTGTTTGATTTTCATTTTTTTGGTTATCGGTTTTTTACGAGGACTACAGTTCGTCACACTTATTAACTAGTGATCTAATTTTGAAAATATTGACAAGATAAACACAACGGTGAAAATGGTTTGTGATTTAGACAAACGGTTCAAGAGAAAAGAATATTTTTGGAAAATGAATCTACAAATAAAAGCACAAAACATCCTGATTGTGACAAGTGTCGCAAATGCAGCGTACTACTTCTCACCATAAAAGAAGGTGGAAGTGACCTTTGTAAAGAGCACCCCTTAATTAGGGATTTCGTAGGAGATCTCCTTGTCCGCGTAATCAGTGTGAAGCGCCACCATACTCCCTCCAAAAGTACCAAATGCCTTTTTTTTGCGGAAATCATCAGATGTGTTATAAAAGTTCACTGGAAGTACAAAACATTTTTAACATAATAAAAAATTATATCAAGATTCCAAGACCATCGAATAAACACTACTGCCAGTAGAACGAGTCGCCGACGCGCCGCTGTCACAGCCCCCCTACCAGAATCGGGCTGACCTTCTCGGTGACAGCCGGGATGTCTTCGTGCATGTGCACCTAAGGACCAGCGCCGTGAAGCCACAATCGTCGCTATTGAACCCTTGCATAGATTTGAAGAATCTGGCACCAAATCTGGCCATATCACGAGAAGCCCTAACATGATTCAATGCCGGAGCTTCGTCGACGACATCCAGAGGGACGAAGTCGAGGAGGACCTGAGCCTGGAAGACATACTCAAAGAAGAAGCACCGTCGTCCGCCTGAGTGCCACACCTGCGAGGACTAACAAATGTCAACCTAAACTACTAACTAGAGTGGAGGCACCAAGATTCCCCTTCTCTCCATCGGCCGCCGGAGCGGCAAGCAGAGGGAGGCGAATCCACGGGCTCACAGATGAAGTCTGGAGGGAAGAGTCGTTTGCCATAGCTGTCTAGGGTTAGGGTTAAGGACCAAATGCCTTCTTTCCTCGTGTCTACTTTTATTTTTCTCTTCTCCTATTCAAACTAGCCTCTATTTGTTTTACTCTCGATTTCAATTCATAGGATATCTGGAGGATTTAAACTCTTAGAAATTCATTTTATATATGTCCTTTGATTCGTATTCTTGGGAATTTTTTTTCCTGAAAATTGCATTTGCAGTATGTTTTAGATGAAAATTTCCACTATGACTTTACTTCAAAGGATTGCCCCTTTTTCTTTCTTTTTTTGTTTGCATGGTTTCAAAGGACTGCCTACAAGTGTAGATTGCTCGTGCAAATCCTCTCTTCCTCACTTGTTGGATGCTTGGATCGTTGCTTTATAATATAAAGCGGGGAAAAACCCTTTTTCTTAATCCTATCTTCATCGGGCGAATAGTCATGCATGGTACCATACATTACCAGACAATCATGGGGCTCTCACTGACTAAATGACACACGGCCGGCACAAGCTCGGCATTGGCCACTCATTGCGACGGCTGAAAGATCGATCAGAGGCGGCAATCGAGCCAAACGACTCGGTTTGAATTCCTCAGTTGCTTCCGAAAGCGGCCACAAGATAACCACTTGCCGGCGGCCGGCCTCACGGGTGCCACCCTGAAACCGACGTGTGCCCAACCCACGCATGCACGCTCACCCGTAGTGCCACGCACACTAGCTAGCTCTCCTTCCATTCGTATATAGCTGCAGTTTGCCGGCGTGAATGGCGATAGGTCGATCCTTGGATCCATACGGCCCAGACAGGATCACCGGACGTCGCTGGTCGCCTTCCGCTCTCCGTTGAAAACTCAGCAGGAAGCTGCTGATTGGCATCCGATGAGAGGACGAAGCTACTGCTATTCATACGAAAATCCAAATACGTACAGATCAGGAACACCAAATACAAATAGGCCTACGGGGTTACAGCAAGAGGTGTATGGAATTTTCGAGACTGAAAAGTTGAACACATACGCACAATTGTTCGACCAGAAGCTCACGCACGGCTCAATTTTCAGAAGAAATATTAGCACTAGCATTTAGAAAGAAAGAGCTGATAAGTTCAGACTTGACAGATACCTGAATACATTCAGAATAGTTAACGTACCAAGTGGCCATATGTGCCAAGTAGCAGACGATGGAGGAGCCCCTTTTTGTTGCTGCGCCTCGATATCACTGCCGCACTCGCTATCCACCAGTCACGAGAGGATAATTCTATTTTTGACAAGATCTGACCCTTTTCGCGTCATGCCAACCGGGCCGTCGTCGTCGGTCGTTGCTGCTTCTGTCTGCTCCCGTGGAAAATTTAAGAACCGAAGAACGAGCAGGGCCGCGTGCTGAAAACGATCGGATTATGAATCCATGCATGCATGTTTGGTGCGAGATCGTCCTCCGTCGCCGTTGTTGAACGGATGGATTGTTCTGCAATGTTTGCATTTGCAAAGTGACAAAAAATATATTTTGAAACAGTTCTGCCAACTGATTATTGGAAAATGTAGTCGGCCGGCCAGCTGTGGCGACGGGTTTAGGGTTTGAAACTCGTTAAACTAGCGACACTCACTAACAAGCGTTACCCTATTTTGGTTAAGCTACGAAGTGTTGCATCCTGTGGGATGAGAGTCAGCCATTGGATCGGCAGGAGGGATAGTCACCGCTTGGGACGACAACCTCATGTCTTGCACTAAAATGGTTGCTAGCTCTTTTGCGTTAACCTGCTGGTTTGAGTCGCGTGCCGATGACCTCTTTTTTGCGGTCACAAACGTGTACGGCCCTTGCGACCACGCTTTGAAACCCACGTTCTTGCAATCGCTCATTGATCTTAAGACTGACATTTCCTGCCCCTGGACCATCATTGGTTTGAAAAAGGGTTTCCCCCCGCTTTATATTATAAAGTCATCGACCAAGCATCCAACATTGGACCATCATTGATGACTTCAACATCACGCTTCGGCCATCCGACAAATCCACCTCTCACTTCAATATGCCTGAAACGCATCTCTTCTCCTCAACCATAAATACTCTTCAGCTTCAGGACCTTCCTCTTCTCGATCGGCGCTACACCTGGTCAAACCAGCAGGAGGTGCCCATCCTCGTTCGGTTGGACCGGGCGCTCGCAAATGTGGCATGGGCTACAAAATTTCCGGACACCCCCCTTTCTTCAATCACCAAGACAACCTCCAACCACGTCCCTATTCGCTTATCGGCTACAACATCTATTCCTAAGTCTATGGTTTTCCGTCTGGATCGCTCAATCCTAAATGCTCCCCTCTTCAAGGAAAAGGTGGTTACTAACTGGAAAGTGTGGGCCCCCGCCATGCCCACCTGGGCTCTGCTGGCATGCTATCCTTAAAAATTAAACGTACGAGGGACATGGCCAAGAAGTGGATGTCCAACCGCCGATCTCCCAGGATCCTTGCCCTTAACTGTCACACCACTATTAATTTTCTTGATAAACTCGAGGAGGCCAGACCGCTGTCCCAGCTTGAAGCTGATCTCCGTATCGCCGTTAAGCTCTCTCTTCACCGACACAACGCTACCATTGCTGCTTATTGGAGGCAGCGGGCAAAAATTAAGGACTGCATTGTAGGAGATGAAAACTCGGCCTACCTGCATATTTGTGCGTTGGCTCGGCAGCGGAAAATCAAATTCAATCTCTCACCCATAATGGCATTACTTACTATGCGCATTCCGACAAGGAGGCTATTCTCCTTTAATTTTTCAAAAACCTGGTGGGTGTGAGCTCCCCCGTATCTACCTCTTTCGACCTCGACAACTTGCTGCTTCCTTCCTCTTTAAACACAGCCTAGACTACTGACCTCTCGAAACACTTTACCATGGATGAAATCAAAGATGCCCTTTGGGCCATGAAAGACGATGCCAATCCTGGCCGGATGGTTTTGGCCCAGCTTTCTTCAAATCCAATTGGGACCTAGTCAAAATGGACCTTCTAAATCTGCTAAATGATTTTCATATGGGCACGGCGGATCTCCAGCGCCTGAGCACTGCACACATCGTGCTTCTGCCCAAAAAAGTGGACGCGTCTAAACCTGAAAACTACCGCCCGGTTTCTCTCCAAAACTGCTCAGTCAAGCTGGCTTTGAAGTGCCTCTCTATACAGGCACAACCACTGATTGGTCAACTCATTCATTGTGAACAAACTGGTTTCATTAGGGGACGCGGGATTGTGGAAAATTTTGTCCATGCTTCTGACATCGTTCAAACATGCTTCAAGCGGCGGCTGCCGGCAATTGTTCTCAAACTCGATTTCCACAAGGCCTTGATTCGGTATCTTGGATAGCCCTTGCCAAGATCCTACGTGCCAAAGGGTTCCCGCCAATTTGGTGCCGCTGGGTTCAAAGTTTGAACACATCTGCCAGCTCTGCTGTTTTATTAAACGGTAAGCTTGGACCCTGGTTTCAGTGCCACCAAGGACTGAGGCAAGGAGACTCCCTCTCACCCTATCTCTTCATCATTTTGGCTGATGTCCTTAAACGACTTATTATCCAAGCTTCTGACAATGGGCTTCTTTCTCACCCAATTGCCAACGATATTCCATGCACTGTCTTACAGTATGCCGACGACACGTTAATTGTCATACCACCTGATGCTTTTCAACTCCTGACTCTCAAACATATCCTACATCAATTTTCCGAAGCAACTAGCCTCACTATCAATTTTCACAAAAGCACATTCACTCCGATCCATGTGGACCCTGATCTCTCGGCTAGCCTAGCAGCAATCCTGGGATGCCCGATTGCATCCTCCCACCAATCTTACTTGGGGCTTTCTCTTTCCACCCACAAACTTAACCTCAAAGATTTATTCTTCATCATTGACAAAGTTGATCGTCGCTTAGCTGGTTGGAGGGGCCTTCTTCTATCTCTAGCTGGAAGAGCTATTCTGGTTCGATCTGTTCTGCGTCCCCTGCCAATCTACGCCATGAGTGTCCTTCTCCTCCCTGCTGGAACCATCCAGGAAATCGAGAAACGTTGCAAGGCCTTCTTTTGGTCCGGCCAGGAAACGACATCTGGTGGCAATTGTAAGGTTGCCTGAGAAATTGCTTGTGCTCCCTTCGCCAATGGGGGCTTAGCTTTCTCTCTCTACCACACATGAACCTTTGCCTTCTCCTCAAGCACATCTCCAAGTTGCATGACGAGCAATCTTTGGGGGAGACTCCCTACATCGTCTCCAAATACGGCTGGTCGAACACAAATGATGTGGGCATGACAGATACCCTACAGACCCCTATTTGGCGGGACATCATGAAAGGTCTCGATTTCTTCCACGCCACGACTAGGGTGCATATTGGAAATGGAGCTACTTCCTCCTTTTGGCTCGATCTTTGGCTTCCCGACTCCTCCCAAACCCTCGCGCAACAATTCCCTGCCCTGTTTTCCCGCTCCAATCGTGCCCGCACTTTTGTGGCCCATGCTATGGCCTCGAACACCCTAACTTTGGACCTAACCCCTAGTTTGTCCCACGCAGCCGAATGCAACCTTACTGAACTACGCTCTATTTTGGCCACGGTTAACTTGAATATGCAGGTGGCTGATAGAAGAACTACCAGGCGGTTTGGCGGCCGAGGCCTACAGACACGCTCTCCCCGGCCATCTGGAGGAACTATGCACCGAATAAATGCAGAATCTTTCTATGGCTGGCCAACAAAGACCGCCTCTTCACAAATGAGCGGCGTCTCCGGCGGGGCATCGCCACATCAGCTGCATGCCCCTTCTGCAGCCACTGCGGATCCATCGCCCATCTTCTTTTCGGCTGCCAACATCTTGCTCCGCTATGGGCGGCCCTCGACAGTCTCTGCCCCGATGCTCCGCAGGGGATGTTCCAGGCCTGGGATGGAGAATGGAACAACAAAACCAGGTCAACAGTTCTGTTGGCTGTTCTCTGGAATATTTGGAAACGACGGAACGCAAAGGTTTTCCGGAACATGCACCTTGGGCTCCATGATATAGCGAGCTCCGTTGCGGACGATCTTAGACTCTGGTCACATCGCTGTAATAATATGCAAAAACAAATTAGGCTCCGTGATTGGGGCTCCATGTTGTTTCATCTAGGCGGGAGAATATAACCGCAACACAAGATGTAATTTTCCTTCTATGTTTTCTCTTTCGATACCCCATGTACTCTCTAGTGATCTTGGGATATGTACCACCCCTGACGGTTGGCAATAAAGGTTCAGGCAGGCGTAAGCCCGCCGTTGACGCGTCAAAAAAAAGTTTTACAAAGGGAGACAATGACCATGAAGGATGTGTTCAAGTTGCTACATCCTATGGGCTGAATTTTGTCAAATAAATTGAATGGGTGGGTTTAACTATAATGGTATACTAGCACTTAAGATAAAAATCTTTGTTGCGTAAGGTATTAACGAGCTTAACAAGTTATCTTGAAACTTGTTAGCTTGTTTGTTAAGGCTATTAAGTTTAGTGAGCTGAAGACAATGATTGACCATGTTTATTAATAATCGAACTACAAGCTTAACCAGTCGCGCTATCAAGTGCTCATTTTTAACTCAAAAGCTACGGGTTTTTTGGTCCAGCCCTAAATGCAGAGACTGATGTAATTGATATCCCTGTGATATTTATATATTATTTATTAAAAAATGGAAATACATCTCTACCCTGCAATGAATCGGTTATAAACTTGTGATTCCAAGTTTCTAGCAGTCGACATACAGTCAATAAAAGTAGGATAAACACGTGCACGATATACGTCCCTGTAGATTAGTACCGATACTTCCTGCAAAAAAAAAAGATTAGTACCGATACACAGTATATTACTTTTGTCTCCACCTGCATATCTCGATCACTCAAATCGGTTCTTGACCCTTCTCGAAGAAATCTAAACTCCCAGACAAATATTTCGCATGGCTGTCTGGCTGGCATGCCCTGCTAACAACCATATGTGTTGAGTGGAAGAACTGGGATTTTCTTTTGCTTATGATTCAGGATATGTTCCAAGTCCAGGTCCCTTACTGCAGCTTATTGGCCATCCCTAATTTACAAACATCTTAAATGCTGGGACTGTTCACTAACCCTAGTATGAATACCATTAGCAGTTGGTAGTCGATGTGTGACAGCAACACTGCATGCACACGGGGCAAAATTCAGGCTTGTTATGTAATCCCTCTGTTCCTAAATACTACTCCCTCCGTCCTATAATGTAAGATATTTTTTAATCTTACATTATGAAACGGGGGAGTATAAGTTTTTTTTAAAGGTTCCATGGATTATATACGAATGTATATAAACATATTTTAATGTGTAGATTTACATGAGTATTTAACAAAAAACTATCACAATTCACGAAACCGTGCCTATAAACTACCATTTTACAAATTTGTGCGAAAAACTACCACTTTTGTTCTAATCTTTGCCTAAAAACTACCAAGTCAAAAAAGTGGCCGATTCGACTCATTTAAGCGTGATTATGACAGGGTTGGCCCACACGTAAGCATTAACATGATAATAATAGTCAACCCCGCTAGATTAACCGTTATGACAGATGGGACCCACGTGTTCACTGGGACATTTCTACAAACACTTTGTATGCGTAGTGTCGCCGGGCCGGCTGTGGGCGAGCTGCCGCCCACCGCCGAGCAAGCTAGCCGCCGCGCTAGCTGGACTCCGCGTCGCCGGGCGAGCTCGCCGGCGACCGCCGCGCTCGAAGCTAGTCTCCGCGCGAGCTTCCATTTCGGGCGAGTTGGCCATGACTGCGTGCTGGCCTCCGCGACCTGGCCATGGCTGCCGCCGCGTGAGCTTCCATTCCAGGCGAGCTGGCCATGGCTGCGCGTTGGCCTCCGCGACTTGGCCATGGCTGCCGCCGCGCTCGAAGCTGGCATTCGCGCCTCTGGCCGAGCTGTCCTGGGTCGTGCCGGCGGTGGGTCCGTGGTCAACACATCTGCATGTTCAGCCACGATTTTATATCAAGGAAACTGGAGCTAGCTAGCAAGTCGATTGGAGTCTGGCTATTAGCTCAATTCGTCTTCCATTGAAAGCCACCGGAGATCTTCATGGGGAATTTTAGAAGAAGATAGGGAATTTTAGAGGAAGAAGGAAGAACTGACATGTGGGCCTCATATGTTAACGGACAAAGTAACGGGGTTGACTTTTTCAGCTCCGACGGGTGGGCCCAGCATGTTATAATCGCGCTTAAACGAGTCGAATCGGCCACTTTTCTGACTTGGTAGTTTTTAGGCAAAGATTAGAACAAAAGTGGTAGTTTTCCGCACAAATTTGTAAAGTGGTAGTTTTTAGGCACGATTCCATGAATTGTGGTAGTTTTTTATTAAATACTCAGATTTACATATTTTGTCTCTTATTTAAATATCCAAAAAGATTTATATTTAGAAACGTAGGGAGTACGTAGCAAAGTGTCTAGCTGTCTAAACATTTGAGTAATAGGTGTGACCTTGCCTGTATTTCAGGAATTCAGGTGGTGCATTGACAGTACAAAATTCACTCTACCGCCGGGGGTCTAGAAACTAGAAACACAGTGAAATCCATCTTATTTCATTTTGCTTTGTATGTAGTCTTTTATTGAAATCTTTAAAAAGACTTATATTTAGAAACAAAGGGAGTATGGAGCAAAGTGTCTAGCTGTCTAAACATTTGAGTAATAGGTCTGACCTTGCCTGTATTTCAGGTGGTGCATTGACAGTACAAAATTCGCTCTACCGCCGGAGATCTAGAAACTAGAAACAGTGACATCCATCTTATCTCATTTTGCTTCGTATGTAGTCTTTTATTGAAATCTCTAAAAAGACTTATATTTAGAAACGAAGGGAGTATGGAGCAAAGTGTTTAGCTGTCTAAACATTTGAGTAATAGGTCTGACCTTGCCTGTATTTCAGGTGGTGCATTGACAGTATAAAATTCGCTCTACCGTCGGAGATCTAGAAACTAGAAACACAGTGACATCCATCTTATCTCAGGATGTATGGCTGGAAATATGTTTGCTACAAGTGGTGTATCAGTATCCAGTGATCAATAGCAGTCAGACTTAACTGAGCACTTTGTCAAAAATAAATAAATTAAAATTGGTTATTGGACTATTAACTGACGGATGGGTACATGCAGTCAATTGAAGAAGGATAAACACATACTAGTACATCTGTATCTTTAAAAATCATGCATGGTACGTTTCTCTCAAGATTAGTACACCATGCAGTATACTCACTCCGTTCCTAAATACTTGTCTTTCTAGGCATTTCAACAAGTGACTACATACGGAGCAAAATAAGTGAATCTACACTCTAAAATATGTCTACATACATCCGTATGTAGTAGTCATTTGAAATGTCTAGAAAGACAAATATTTAGGAACGGATGGAGTAGTATTTTCTTTATCTCCATTTACACATCTCAATCACTCAAAATCAATTATTGACCTTTCTTGCAGAATTTTGCATGGCTGGCATCCTACCTGTTAACAGCCACATGTATTGGGTGGAAGAACTTGAACTTGTTTTGCTCGGACACAGTAATGCTAGCTCACGATTAAGACAAATGCTCAGAACCTCAGACACGAAGTATTTCAGCTCGAGTACAAATGGGCTTGGGTGAACAGTAAAATAAAAAAATGAAGACAAATTCAAAAAATTCTGAAATATTTTTATGGTGAACATTGACAAAATGTTTTCAGTGCTTGCAGAATTTCATCATGGAGTAACATTTGTGGTAGTCCTGGCAAAAAAAAAATTGATGGTCCGAAAAAGCTATTTTCGAAAGCATTTTGAAGCCCTGATTTTGTAATTTTTTGCCACCATTTCCACAAATACCATTCCAGGATGAAATTTGCAAGCTCTGAAAACATTTGTAAAAGAAAATTTCTGGATTTTACTGTTCATAACGAGCTCATTTGAGCTGGCCACCAGATGAGGACTTTCTCAAATGCTGTCCATTTCCCTACTAGTCATACTTTGTATTTCAAACATGCAATAGAGGTGCAGAATATGTTGTGTCATTGTGCAGAACATGTATTGGATGGTGCAGCATTGGTGCCTCTCACAACTACTCCCTTCGTTCCATAATATATGAGTGTTTTTGACACTGGTAGGCCTGCAAGGGGCATATGTATTGATGAACACTGCAAGGGCCAACCAACTAATATCCCGAACCATTTGGTGAGCTACAATAATTGTGAGCTTGTGGTGCGGCTACCACAACCCTAGCCTGCTAGCTAGCCAATTGCACCAGGAACACCATACCAACCGTACTATATCCATCTCCAACCAAAATAAACAGTACCGGTTGTCATGTTCACCAAATGGACTGTCACGGGCTGCACAATCAGGGCCGGCCCTGGCGTATGGCCGGAGAGGCGACCGCCTAGGGCCCCAGCCTGGGAGGGGCCCATGATCTAGTATATGTAGGCATAATTCGTTGAAATCACTAATTAAAAAGTACTCTTTGCAAAGATCACTCCTATCTTCTCAGGTTATGATAAGTGGCCGTTGCATGTGCGCTACTTGTCACAACTTGAGAGTTTTCCTTTTTTCGTAGATCTATTTATTCAAAATGTTTTTCTCTCTTAAACTATGCGTCCAAATCTTGAACCGTTTTCACCGTTGGATATCCTGCGTCGAAATCTTCAAAACTATATCTCATGTTGATAGATTTTGACAAACTTTTTTTCACGAAAAAATCCGATCGAAAAAAACAAACCGGCTTAACGATTTTTTCTTTTTTGTGAAAGAGGCACGACCGTGACTCTCGCGAAATCACAGCCGAGCCTCTCACGAAAGCAAAAGTGTGCCTCTCGCGGAAGGAAAAAACACAAAAAACACGAAAGAACAACCGTGCCTCTCGTGGAAGCAAAACCGTGCCTTTCGTGGGAGAAAAAAACTAAAAAATATGTTTTTTTCGTTTCCGAAAGGTATGGTTGTGCCTCTCGCAGAAGCAAAACCGTGCCTCTGCGGAAAAAAATACGTTTTTTCCGCAGAATTATTTTGATCCAAAAGCTAAGAAAGACGGGTGGAAAACCAAAAAGTCAAAAGGAAACCTAAAAAATGTTTAAAAAGCCGAAAACGTGTATGAAAAAATAAAAAAAAATCAGAAGAAGCGCCTAGAGCACGACACGTGGCGGCGACTGAGAGCGCGTCAAGTGACGCTGATTGTTGCAAGACTGCTGAAGAAGCCCTCATCAACTAGTTGCTCCCATAATTCGTTCCTTGTCCCGCGTGCAGCTACGGCTCTTCACGGTCAAGCGCTCGAGGTCAATTCGCTCATAGGACGTCCGTATATGCATGCTTGCACGCGCTTGCAGCGATCGTATGTGCCGCGTGCAGCTAATTACGTGCCCGAACCGGAGTACTACTCCAGTATTAGTAGACTGCTCGTGTGTTGCCACGAGCCAATATATACATTTATAAACAATGCTCATTTTCCTCCCATAAACGAGTATTTTGCACATAATGTTCATCCACAACACAAATGAAAGCATCTTCTTCTCTCTTCTCTTACAAACACCATACACCCCTCTAGCCGCTCTTTTTCGTTGGACTTGTTGTCTAGCACCTTTTCTATCCTTATATACATCATTCATCCTCTCAATCTATTGCCCCTTGACTTTGCATGTAGCTTCCATGACGTTGTTTTGTTGTCTTAAAATAGTACAAAAACAACCTGACCACGTCACCTTGCTATTCTAATTCAAATCCAAGGTAAATCTAGTAGGATACATTACATTTTTTGTTGGGAGCTAGACTTTTTCCCCTTTGTTGGAGAGGAACCGGAAGCGGGCATTTGAGTTGTGACAACTCCTGCGTGGATCACCCATCCTGCATTCTACCAGACCGGGATTCGGGATCAAGATGCGGCAGATCACCTATCCAGGGCACACGCGCCTGCATGCATGGAGATAACAACTTGAGGATGGCTTATACGCGCGACGGGCTATGAGGGCGACTCCCCGGGCGACGGTGGAGGCGACCACCGAGGCGCGTCGCCCCGCGGCGGCGGACCGGGCAGGCGTCGGCGGCCGTTTCTGGGCTCTTCTGGATTCGGACGACGAGGATGCCGACGGGGACGGAGAGGATCCAGGGGGTTCACCGATGTCGCCTACTCCATCGGATTTGATTTTAGATTTATTTCACGCAGGTTACTCCGAGGATGATGTAGCCACAACCGTAGACTCGGTTTTGCCGGTGGAGGATCCGGCGTGGATCGGGCTACATCCGGACGAGAGGAAGGAGATGGTGCGCCGTGTCATTCACCGGAGAACGGCGGCGACGGCGGTCAGGCCCTGGAAGGGCCCCATACCTAAGGTACGCCTTCCAAACCTCACGCTTTTCGATTTAATTCATCTGGATTCGTGGATGGTGGTCAAGAAGAGAAGGGCTGATCGCCGGTCGAGAGCCGGATCGCTGCCGGCGGCGGCGGCTGTGGTGACGTCGAGGTTGCCGAGCGGGATCCGGGAGGCTCGCAGCGAGCGCTTGAACGAGCTCCTGGGCCGGTTTGGGCCGGATTCAACTTGCGTTGACGCCTTGCTAGGTGGGCCGGAGATGGCTGGGTATGAGGCCCAGGCCATACCGGGCGCCACATGCATAGCCGCTAGCGCTGCATGCACGGACGTGATTGATTCCTCCTACGCGTGCGTGTTTGCATCTTCGCCTAGGGTTCGTCGGCGCGGGACGCCTGTTCTACCTCCGTGCGGTCCTGGCCGTGCTCGCCGGATTCCTCCACTGCGTGCGATGGCCGGTCGAGGAGCGGGTGGGCCGCCGGCGGCGAAGCCCCAAGCGGCTGCGAGTAGGGCCGGGGCTGTCGTGCCGCCGCCGCCGTCTGGGAGTGCTGGTCAAGGGGCCCCCGGCGCGGGGCTTAGCGCAGCCGGTGCTGGGCTAGTTGTAGCCGGCGTCAGGCGAGGCGCTCCCGCCCCCTCGGGACGGGCTAGCGGCAACCAAGGGACACGGCCGCCCGTGCCTGCGGCGGCCAGGCCGCCGGTGTTACCTACGGGAAGAGGAGGACCCGCTGGTCCCCGACCTACGGGGCCAACGCCTGCCAGGCCACCGGTGTTACTGTTGGAAATATGCCCTAGAGGCAATAATAAATTGAGTTATTTATTATATTTCCTTGTTCATGATAATCGTTTATTATCCATGCTATAATTGTATTGATAGGAAAACTCAGATACATGTGTGGATACATAGACAACACCATGTCCCTAGTGAGCCTCTAGTTGACTAGCTCGTTGATCAATAGATGGTTATGGTTTCCTAACCATGGACATTGGATGTTGTTGATAACGGGATCACATCATTAGGAGAATGATGTGATGGACAAGACCCAATCCTAAGCCTAGCACAAAGATCGTGTAGTTCGTATGCTAAAGCTTTTCTAATGTCAAGTATCATTTCCTTAGACCATGAGATTGTGCAACTCCCGGATACCGTAGGAATGCTTTGGGTGTATCAAACGTCACAACGTAACTGCGTGACTATAAAGGTGCACTACAGGTATCTCCGAAAGTGTCTGTTGGGTTGGCATGAATCGAGACTGGGATTTGTCACTCCGTGTAAGCGGAGAGGTATCTCTGGGCCCACTCGGTAGGACATCATCATATGCGCAATGTGACCAAGGAGTTGATCACGGGATGATGTGTTACGGAACGAGTAAAGAGACTTGCCGGTAACGAGATTGAACAAGGTATCGGGATGCCGACGATCGAATCTCGGGCAAGTACAAATACCGCTAGACAAAGGGAATTGAATACGGGATTGATTAAAGTCCTTGCCATCGTGGTTCATCCGATGAGATCATCGTGGAACATGTGGGAGCCAACATGGGTATCCATATCCCGCTGTTGGTTATTGACCGGAGAACGTCTCGGTCATGTCTGCATGTCTCCCGAACCCGTAGGGTCTACACACTTAAGGTTCGATGACGCTAGGGTTGTAAAGGAAGTTTGTATGTGGTTACCGAATGTTGTTCGGAGTCCCGGGTGAGATCCCGGACGTCACGAGGAGTTCCGGAATGGTCCGGAGGTAAAGATTTATATATAGGAAGTCCTATTTCGGCCATCGGGACAAGTTTCGGGGTCATCGGTATTATACCGGGACCACCGGAAGGGTCCCGGGGGCCCACCGGGTGGGGCCACCTATCCCGAAGGGTCCCATGGGCTGAAGTGGGAAGGGATCCAGCCCAAAGTGGGCTGGGGCGCCACTTCCCTTATGGCCCATGCGCCTAGGGTGAAGGGGGAACCCTAAGGAAGAGTCCCAAGGAGGGAAGGCACCTCCTAGGTGCCTCGGGGGGGAGGGAAACCTCCCCTGGCCGCCGCCCCCTAGGAGATTGGATCTCCTAGGGCTGGCGCACCCCCCCTTGGGCTCCCTATATATAGTGAGGGTAGGAGGGCCTCTGGAGACACCCCTTATGCCTTTGGTGCAGCCCCTCCCTCTCTCCTAAGTCCTTCTCCTCTCCCGTGGTGCTTGGCGAAGCCCTGCAGGATTGCCACGCTCCTCCACCACCACCACGCCGTTGTGCTGCTGCTGGATGGAGTCTTCCTCAACCTCTCCCTCTCTCCTTGCTGGATCAAGGCGTGGGAGACGTCACCGGGCTGTACGTGTGTTGAACGCGGAGGTGCCGTGCGTTCGGCACTTGATCATCGGTGATATGGATCACGACGAGTACGACTCCATCAACCCCGTTCTCTTGAACGCTTCCGCTTAGCGATCTACAAGGGTATGTAGATGCACTCTCCTTCCCCTCGTTGCTGGTTTCTCCATAGATAGATCTTGGTGATACGTAGGAAAATTTTGAATTTCTGCTATGTTCCCCAACAGTGGTATCAGAGCTAGGTCTATGCGTAGTTTCTATGCACGAGTAGAACACAAAGTAGTTGTGGGCGTTGATTTTGTTCAATATGCTTGCCGTTACTAGTCTTATCTTGATTCGGCGGCATCGTGGGATGAAGCGGCCCGGACCGACCTTACACGTACTCTTACGTGAGACTGGTTCCACCGACTGACATGCACTAGATGCATAAGGTGGCTAGCGGGTGCCTGTCTCTCCTACTTTAGTCGGATCGGATTCGATGAAAAGGGTCCTCATGAAGGGTAAATAGAAATTGGCATATCACGTTGTGGTTTTGCGTAGGTAAGAAACGTTCTTGCTAGAAACCAATAGCAGCCACGTAAAACATGCAAACAACAATTAGAGGACGTCTAACTTGTTTTTGCAGGGTATGCTATGTGATGTGATATGGCCAAAAGGATGTGATGAATGATATATGTGATGTATGAGATTGATCATGTTCTTGTCAAGGGAATCACGAATTGCATGTCGATGACGAGACAACTTCAAGAAGACACGATGATGGAGATCATGATGATGGAGATCATGGTGTCATACCGGTGACAAGATGATCATGGAGCCCCAAGATGGAGATCAAAGGAGCTATATGATATTGGCCATATCATGTCACTATTATTTGATTGCATACGATGTTTATCATATTTATACATCTTATTTGCTTAGAACGACGGTAGTAAATAAGATGATCCCTTACAACAATTTCAAGAAGTGTTCTCCCCTAACTGTGCACCGTTGCTACAGTTCGTCGTTTCTAAGCACCACGTGTTAATCGGGTGTGATGGATCCTTACGTTCACATACAACGGGTGTAAGACAGTTTTACACATGCAAAAACACTTAGGGTTAACTTGACGAGCCTAGCATGTACAGACATGGCCTCGGAACACAGAAGACCGAAAGGTCGAGCATGAGTCGTATAGAAGATACGATCAACATGAAGATGTTCACCGACGTTGACTAGTCCGTCTCACGCACAGATCGGACACGGCCTAGTTGACTCGGATCATGTAATCACTTAGATGACTAGAGGGATGTCTATCTGAGTGGGAGTTCATAAGATGAACTTAATTATCCTGAACATAGTCAAAAAGGATTTTGCAAATTATGTCGTAGCTCGCGTTTCAGTTCTACTGTTTAGATATGTTCCTAGAGAAAAATTAGTTGAAAGTTGATAGTAGCAATTATGCGGACTAGGTCCGTAAACTGAGGATTGTCCTCATTGCTTCATAGAAGGCTTATGTCCTTAATGCACCGCTCAGTGTGCTGAACCTCGAACGTTGTCTGTGGATGTTGTGAACATCTGACATACACGTTTTGATAACTACATGATAGTTCAGTTAAACGGTTTAGAGTTGAGGCACCAAAGACGTTTTTGAAACGTCACGAAACATATGAGATGTTTTGAGGGCTGAAATTGGAATTTCAGGCTCGTGCCCACGTCAAGAGGTATAAGACCTCCGACGATTTTCTTAACCTGCAAACTAAGGAGAAAATCTCAATTGTTGAGCTTGTGCTCGGATTGTCTGAGTACAACAATCATTTGAATCAAGTGGGAGTTGATCTTCCAGATAAGATAGTGATGTTTCTCCGAAGTCATTGCCACCAAGCTGCTAGAGCTTCGTGATGAACTATAATATATCAGGGACATATATGATGATCCTTGAGATATTTGCGATGTTTGACACCACAAAAGTAGAAATCAAGGAGCATCAATTGTTGATGGTTGGTGAAACCACTAGTTTCAAGAAGGGCAAGGGAACAAAGGGATACTTCATGAAACGGCAATTCAGCTGCTGCTCTAGTGAAGAAACCCAAGGTTGAACCCAAACCCGAGACTGAGTGCTTCTGTAATAAGGGGAACAGCCACTGGAGCAGAATTACCCTAGATACTTGGTACATGAGAAGGCTGGCAAGGTCGATAGAAGTATATTGGATATACATTGTGTTGATGTGTACTCTACTAGTACTCCTAGTAGCACCAGGGTATTAGATACCGGTTCGGTTGCTAAGTGTTAGTAACTCGAAATAAAAGCTACGGAATAAACGGAGACTAGTTAAAGGTGAGCTGACGATATGTGTTGGAAGTGTTTCCAATGTTGATATGATCAAGCATCGCACGCTCCCTCTACAATCGAGATTGGTGTTTGCGTTGAGCATAGACATGATTGGATTATGTCTATCGCAATACGATTATTCATTTAAAGAGAATAATGGTTACTCTGTTTATTTGAATAATACCTTCAAATGGTCTTACACCTGAAATGAATGGTTTATTGAATCTCGATCATAGTGATACACATGTTCATGCCAAAAGATATAAGATAGTAATGATAGTACCACCTACTTGTGGCACTGCCACATAAGTCATATCGGTATAAAACGCATGAAGAAGCTCCATGTTGATGGATCTTTTGGGCTCACTCGTTTTTGAAAAGTTTGAGACATGCGAACCATGTCTATTGGTGTATATGCATGAAGAAACTCCATGCAAATGGACCGTTTGGACTCACTTGATTTTTGAATCACTTGAGACATGCAAATCATACCACATGGGCAAAATGACTGAAAGCCTCGGTTTCAGTAAAATGGAACTAGAAAGCAACTTGTTGGAAGTAATACATATTAATGTGTGCAGTCCAATGAGTGCTGAGGCATGTAGTGGATATCGTTATGTTCTTACTTCACAGATGATTTGAGTAGATGTTGAGTATATTTACTTGATGAATCACGAGTCTGAATTATTGAAAGGTTCAAGTAATTTCAGGGTGAAGTTGAAAGATCATCGTGACAAGAGGATAAAAGATCTATGATATAATCATAGAGATGAATATCTGAATTACGAGTTTGGCACAAAATTAAGACATTGTGGAAATTGTTTCACAAGTAATACAGCCTGGAACACCATAGTGTGATGGTGTGTCCGAACATCATAACTGCACCCTATTGGATATGATGCATACCATGATGTCTCTTATCAAATTACCACAATAGTTTATGGGTTAGGCATTAGAGACAACCACATTCACTTTAAATAGGGCACCACGTAATTCCGATGAGGTGACACCGTATGAACTATGGTTTAGAGAAACCTAAGCTGTCATTTCTTAAAAGTTTGGGACTGCGACGCTTATGTGAAAAAGTTTCAGGCTGATAAGCTCGAACCTAAAGCGGATAAATGCATCTTCATAGGACACCCGAAACAGTTGGGTATACCTCCTGTCTCAGATTCGAAAGCAATAAGGGATTGTTTCTAGAATCAGGTCCTTCCTCGAGGAAAAGTTTCTCTCGAAAGAATTGAGTGGGAGGATGGTGGAGACTTGATGAGGTTATTGAACCGTTACTTCAACTAGTGTATAGCAGGGCACAAAGAGTTGTTCCTGTGGCACCTACACCAATTGAAGTGGAAGCTTATGATATTGATCATGAGACTTCAGAACAAGTCACTACCAAACATCGTAGGATGACAAGGATGCGTGCTACTTCAGAGTGGTACGTAACCCTGTCTTGGAAGTCATGTTGCTAGAAAACAATGAACCTACAAGCTATGGAGAAGCGATGGTGGGCCCGGATTCCGATAAATGGCTCGAGGCCATATAATCCGAGAGAGGATCCATATATGAAAACAAAGTGTAGACTTTGGAAGAACTACTTGATGGTCGTAAGGCTGTTAGGTACATATGGATTTTAAAAGGAAGACGGACAATGATGGTAAGTATCACCGTTAAGAAAGCTCGACTTATCGTTAAGATGTTTTCTGACAAGTTCAAGGAGTTGACTACGGTGAGATTTTCTCACTCGTAGCGATGCTAAGAGTCTGTTGGAATTATGTTAGTGATCACTGCATTATTTATGAAATCTTGCAGATAGGATGTCAAAACATTGTTTCCTCGACGATTTTTGAGGAAAGGTTGTATGTGATACAACCGGAAGGTTTTGTCAATCCTGAAAGATGCTAATAAGTATGCAAAGCTCCAGCAATCCTTCTGAGGACTGGAGTAAGCATCTCGGAGTTGGAATGTCTGCTTTGATGAGATGATCAAAGATTTTGGGTGTATACAAAGTTTATGAGAAACTGGTATTTCCAAAGAAGTGAGTGGGAGCACTATAGAATTTCTGATGAATATATATGTTGTTGATCGGAAATGACGTAGAATTTCTGGAAAGCATATAGGGTTATTTGGAAAGTGTTTTTCAATGGAAAGCCTGGATTAAGCTACTTGAGCATTGAGCATCAAGATCTATAAGGATAGATCAAAACGCTTAATAGTACTTTCAAATGAGCACATGCCTTGACGTGATCTTGAAGGTGTTCAAGATGGATCAGTCAAAGAAGGAGTTCTTGCCTGAGTTGTAAAGTATGAAGTTAAGACTTAAAGCTCGACCGCGGCAGAATAGAGAGAAAGGACGAAGGTCGTCCCCTATGCTTAAGACGTAGGCTCTACAGTATGCTATGCTGTGTACCGCACCTGAAGTGTGCCTTGCCATGAGTCAGTCAAGGGGTACAAGAGTGATCCATGAATGGATCACAGGACAGCGGTCAAAGTTATCCTTAGTAACTAGTGGACTAAGGAAGTTTCTCGGTTATGGAGGTGGTAAAAAGAGTTCGTCATAAAGGGTTACGTCGATGCAAGCTTAACACCTATCCGGATAGCTCTGAGTAGAGATACCGGATACGTATAATGGAGCAACAATTTAGAATAACTCCAAGTAGAACAGTTATTTGGAATAGCTCCAAATAAAACATGGTAGCTGCATCTAGGAGATGACATAGAGACTTGTGAAGCACACACGGATCTGAAAGGTTCAGACCCGTTGACTAAAACCTCTCTCACAAGCAACATGATCAAACCCAGAACTCATTGAGTGTTAATCACATAGTGATGTGAACTAGATTATTGACTCTAGTAAACTCTTTGGATGTTGGTCACATGGCGATGCGACCTGTGAGTGTTAATCACATGGCAATGTGAACTAGATTATTGACTCTAGTGCAAGTGGGAGACTGTTGGAAATATGCCCTAGAGGCAATAATAAATTGATTATTATTATATTTCCTTGTTCATGATAATCGTTTATTATCCATGCTATAATTGTATTGATAGGAAACTCAGATACATGTGTGGATACATAGACAACACCATGTCCCTAGTGAGCCTCTAGTTGACTAGCTCGTTGATCAATAGATGGTTATGGTTTCCTAACCATGGACATTGGATGTTGTTGATAACAGGATCACATCATTAGGAGAATGATGTGATGGACAAGACCCAATCCTAAGCCTAGCACAAAGATCGTGTAGTTCGTATGCTAAAGCTTTTCTAATGTCAAGTATCATTTCCTTAGACCATGAGATTGTGCAACTCCCGGATACCGTAGGAATGCTTTGGGTGTATCAAACGTCACAACGTAACTGCGTGACTATAAAGGTGCACTACAGGTATCTCCGAAAGTGTCTGTTGGGTTGGCATGAATCGAGACTGGGATTTGTCACTCCGTGTAAGCGGAGAGGTATCTCTGGGCCCACTCGGTAGGACATCATCATATGCGCAATGTGACCAAGGAGTTGATCACGGGATGATGTGTTACGGAACGAGTAAAGAGACTTGCCGGTAACGAGATTGAACAAGGTATCGGGATGCCGACGATCGAATCTCGGGCAAGTACAAATACCGCTAGACAAAGGGAATTGAATACGGGATTGATTAAAGTCCTTGCCATCGTGGTTCATCCGATGAGATCATCGTGGAACATGTGGGAGCCAACATGGGTATCCATATCCCGCTGTTGGTTATTGACCGGAGAACGTCTCGGTCATGTCTGCATGTCTCCCGAACCCGTAGGGTCTACACACTTAAGGTTCGATGACGCTAGGGTTGTAAAGGAAGTTTGTATGTGGTTACCGAATGTTGTTCGGAGTCCCGGGTGAGATCCCGGACGTCACGAGGAGTTCCGGAATGGTCCGGAGGTAAAGATTTATATATAGGAAGTCCTATTTCGGCCATCGGGACAAGTTTCGGGGTCATCGGTATTATACCGGGACCACCGGAAGGGTCCCGGGGGCCCACCGGGTGGGGCCACCTATCCCGAAGGGTCCCATGGGCTGAAGTGGGAAGGGATCCAGCCCAAAGTGGGCTGGGGCGCCACTTCCCTTATGGCCCATGCGCCTAGGGTGAAGGGGGAACCCTAAGGAAGAGTCCCAAGGAGGGAAGGCACCTCCTAGGTGCCTCGGGGGGGAGGGAAACCTCCCCTGGCCGCCGCCCCCTAGGAGATTGGATCTCCTAGGGCTGGCGCACCCCCCCTTGGGCTCCCTATATATAGTGAGGGTAGGAGGGCCTCTGGGAGACACCCCTTATGCCTTTGGTGCAGCCCCTCCCTCTCTCCTAAGTCCTTCTCCTCTCCCGTGGTGCTTGGCGAAGCCCTGCAGGATTGCCACGCTCCTCCACCACCACCACGCCGTTGTGCTGCTGCTGGATGGAGTCTTCCTCAACCTCTCCCTCTCTCCTTGCTGGATCAAGGCGTGGGAGACGTCACCGGGCTGTACGTGTGTTGAACGCGGAGGTGCCGTGCGTTCGGCACTAGGATCATCGGTGATTTGGATCACGACGAGTACGACTCCATCAACCCCGTTCTTGAACGCTTCCGCTTAGCGATCTACAAGGGTATGTAGATGCACTCTCCTTCCCCTCGTTGCTGGTCTCTCCATAGATAGATCTTGGTGACACGTAGGAAAATTTTGAATTTCTGCTATGTTCCCCAACAGTTTACCCGCGGGAAGAGGGGGCCCAATAGGGCCGCGGCCTCCGGGGCCATCGCCTTCGGTGGCTACTGCCATGGGTCGTGGCGGCGGGTCTGGCCCAAGACCTGTGGTGCCGGTCCCGGGTGGTGCTCCGCCTCTGGCTGCTCCACCACCGCACTATGCCGCAAGGCCGGCTCAGTATCGGTCGGGGCCTTCGCAGCCTAGGAAAGATTCGACAGTTCGACAGTCTTTTGAGTCGCCCCGAGGTCAGTGGGGTGATGATGGTGTTGATGCATATGGAGACGGACAGCACCGCGGTTCCTCGTCTACTGGTGGAGGCCGAGGCTATACTTGGCAGAGTGACGGGTCTGCTGAGAGACCATTCCTCGGACCTCCTGGTGGCTTTGTCGAGGGGGCATCCGGTCCGGATCACCGCTAGAGAGGTGGCTACCGTGGACATCGGGGTGGTCGGGGCGGTGGCCGTGGGAGGTATCGTCGGCAGCCTCCGCCCCCGGCTGCTGTTGACCATGCGGCTACCGCTGCTGAGACAGATAACACTCAGCCTACTGATCTTACTAGTTAGGCGATGGAGGTGGTAACGGCCCTGGCCAAGGTTGATGTTCCTGTGCCTGGGGCTATGGGTGAGGCGTCTGACAGATCTGATTTAGAGAGCGCATCCAAGTGGGCGCGCAAGAAGGAAAGGATGCTCTGTTACCGATGTGGTGAGAAGGGCCATTTTATTGCAGAGTGTGTGGCAGAGCTGTGTGACTCGTGTGGCAAGCAAGCACATGATTCGGGACAATGCCCGTTAGTGCGTGACCAGGCTCCATCTCTAACTGTGTATGGGCTTTACTGTGCGGAGCTTTTGTTCTTCGAGTCCCCGGCCGCGAGGGAGATTCCAGAGGAGACACAGTGCTTGACTACCGGGATTGTGAAAGCAACTCAGGGCGAGGTGACTGAGGCTCAGATTATCCGGAGGCTTCAGGAGTTGGCACCGGGTGACTTCCAGTGGGAGCTGGTCAGTCTCGAAGCTAATGTATTCAAGGTGGATTTCCCTTCTGTGGAGGATTTGCAGAAACTGCTGAGCTTTGGCTTGTGTAGAGTTCCTGGTACTACGTGTATTTTGGAGTTTCACGAGTGGACGAAGGTGGAGCCTAAAGGAAAGCCCCTTACACAGGTCTGGTTGAGGCTTTCTGGGGCCCCATCTAAGCCTTTGCAGGATGTTCGAGTTGTGGCCAGTATGGGTATCATGGTGGGGAAGACAGAGAGAGTGGATATGACTTTCACTCGGGCGCATGGAGTGGCTCGGATCTTGGTGAGTGTTTTGAATGTTGATTTCGTGCCTGATGTGGTACACTGGACATATAGGGGAGAGGTATTCCCGCTCAACATTGAGTTTGAGGACGTTGAGATATTTGCTGAGGAGGGTACTGGAGATGATGTTGATATGCACGAGAGTGACGGCGGTGCAGGAAACACGGGGGCGCCGACCGAGTCCGCTCGAGAGGGGTCGACCAGGTCTCGCCCAGATGATCAGTTGCCTGTGGAGGGGACCGGGGTTGAGCCGGCACCGTCACTTTCGGTGCCTGCGACGTCGTTGCCTTTTGGGTCCTTTGCGCCTGCTTCTGCGCCTCCTAGACTTTGGAGTGATAGGATGGAGACTGAGGATGTGTTTGAACACACGCTTCCTTTGTTGGACTTTGAGGGGGTTGCAGTTCGGGAAGTGGAGCCGGAGGTCGCTCCTATTTCCCTTGCTTCACCGGTTGACGCGGTTCCGGTGATATCTTCTACATTCAAGGTGGGCCTTGGGGGAGGGGGTCAGGGCAGGTGGCCTTGACCTCTCCCCTACCTATACAGACGCTGGTGACGCCGGTCGTGTCGGGGCCAGCCAGCGCTGGGAGTGGGAGCCCGAGGCAGGTGGCCTCGGCTCTTCTTCCTCAGGTCCTGGCAGTGGCACCCGGGTCTCCCGTGGCGCTGGGGGAGGGGGGGCTGGGGCAGGTGACCCTAGACCTCCCTTCCTCGTCTGCGGTCAGGAGGACCGCGCCTTCTGCGACTTCGACGCTTCGCTCTGAGCCGGTGGGTGGGGCAAGAGGAGGGAGTGGGCAGGTGGCCCCAGCTGTCCTGTCTCTTATCCTACCCGCCGGGCACTTGTCCGAGGGCCTTGGGAGCCCGCAGTCGCCTCCTCTGTTCACTAGAGAGGAGGTTGTTGCCTTTGGCGGGATCCCGGACCCAGTCTCGACGGGGAGACGGATGAGTGCTCGCGTTCTGGACCTTCCGGAGGTGGACGATATGCAGCAGCGGTGCGCTATGAGGGCGGCCAAGCTTCACGATGCTGCGATATCTTCTGGTATGTCCGTTAACATATCTAATTCTTTATTGCATTTTCCTCCTGAGAAGATTATTAGTAATGCAAACCAATTAGGAGTTTCACTAGGTGCCACTGATAATGAAATCTCTAATTCGGTGAATGATATGTTAGATTTAGAGGCGGAGCGGGCCTTAGAGACTATTCGTAATCTTGCTGCGGTTAAACCCATGAATGATGAGGAGATTGATGCGTTAGGGGTTAGAGTGCTAGATAATCTGTGTGCGGATCTAGCACCTTCTAATCAGGAGTCTGAGGACGATGATGTGCCCTTAGATGTTGCAGTTGTTAGTTCTGTTCAACCCGGTTATGAGGATCGGGTGACAGAGCCCACTAAGCCAAAGCGTAAGTGGAAACGAAATATTTATCCCGATTCTGCAGTTCGTAGGAGTGCTAGGATTCGGACTGCTAAAAAATTCCATGATGAATAATGAAAGGAATCTTTTGGAATAGCAGAGGTCTGAAGGACTTGGCTAAAAGAAGGTTTCTTGCTGAGGCTTCTCTGGAACATCGGTTAGATTTCATTGCTCTATCGGAAACTGGTAGAGAGAATTTTGCACCGCAGTTTCTATCCTCTCTTGTGGGTGGTATTGATTTCGACTGGCATTGCCTC
This sequence comes from Triticum urartu, assembly GCF_003073215.2. Lineage (NCBI taxonomy): Eukaryota > Viridiplantae > Streptophyta > Magnoliopsida > Poales > Poaceae > Triticum > Triticum urartu. The sequence goes on from NC_053023.1 coordinate 53,094,347, forward strand.
CCGCCACGAGGTAGATCGGGCGGTATCTTACTGGGTGTGAGATGCGACTCCCTTGAAGTCTGGAGTGTAGTAATGGGCGACTTTGCGGTCAAGTTTCGAGTTAGGTCTAAAGTTGATGGGTTCAACTGGGCTTTGGTGGCGGTTTATGGTGCTGCACAACCCGAGCTTAAACCGGAGTTTCTGGCGGACCTTGTTCGGATCTGTGGGTCCGAACAGCTTCCGATTTTGGTCGGGGGTGATCTCAATATCATTAGGAGGAGAGAGGAGAAAAATAATGATAACTTTGACGGCAGGTGGTCGTTTATGTTCAATACCATTATTGAAAGCTTGGATCTGAGGGAGATAGAGCTTTCTGGTAGAAAGTTTACCTGGGTTAATGCTCTGCCAAACCCGACATATGAAAAGCTTGATCGAGTTCTTGCCAGCGTGGAGTGGGAACAGAAGTTTCCTCTTGTTACGGTGCAAGCTCTCACGCGGGGAATTTCAGATCACACACCATTATTCGTAGACTCAGGGGAGCCGAACCATATGGGAAACAAAAACACCTTCTCATTCGAGATGGCCTGGTTCGAACGCGAGGGGTTCCTAGACCTCATAGCGAGGGAATGGGCAAAGGGTGTAGGAGGAAGGACGGCGGTCGAGCGCTGGCAGAATAAAATTAGGCATTTGAGAAGTTTCTTACGGGGTTGGGCTAAGCACCTCAGTGGGGTGTATAAGATCGAGAAGGATAGGCTCCTCTCTCTTGTACAGGCCCTGGACATAAAAACCGAATCCGCGATTTTGCTGCCTCCTGAGCTCCAGGTCAAAAATGAGGCGGAGAAGAGGCTGAAAGAACTTCTCCGCGAAGAAGAATTGAAGTGGGCTTTGCGAGCTAAGGTCCGCAAAGTGGTCCAAGGGGACGCGAATACTCAATTCTTTCACCTCATTGCTAATGGCAAGCACAGAAAGAAGCGGATCTTTCAGCTTGAACAAGATGAGGGTACTATTTTAGGTCAGGATAATCTCAAAACCTATATTACCGAGTATTATAGATAGTTATTTGGACCTCCGGAGGACAATTGTGTGTCCCTCGATGAGTCTAGGATTGAGGAATTGCCTCAATTATCTGCTGCTGATAATGATATCCTGGTTGCCCCGTTCTCAGAAAAGGAGGTGTTTGATGCTATTGCACAAATGAAAAACAATAAGGCCCCCGGTCCGGATGGGTTCCCGGCCGAGTTCTATAAAAAGTGCTGGCACATTACTAAGGGGGATTTACTACCTATGTTTCATGATCTATTCTCTGGACAGCTTCAATTATTTCACTTGAATTTTGGAACTATCACATTGCTCCCTAAGAAAGCGGATGTTGCGAGGATTGAGCAGTTCAGACCGATCTGCCTCCTCAATGTTAGTTTCAAAATCTTCACCAAGGTCGGGACCAATAGGCTCTCACAGATTGCGCAGTCTGTGGTGCAACAATCCCAAACTGCTTTCATGCCGGACAGGAACATCCTTGAAGGGGTGGTGGTTCTTCATGAAACGCTCCATGAAATCCATTCCAAAAAATTAGATGGAGTAATTTTTAAGGTGGATTTCGAAAAAGTGTACGATAAGGTTAAGTGGCCATTCCTCCAACAGGCATTGCGTATGAAAGGTTTTGATGAAGCCTAGCGCCGACAGGTCGAATCCTTTACGCAAAAAGGGAGTGTGGGAATTAAAGTGAATGACGATATAGGTCATTACTTCCAGACACATAAAGGCCTCAGACAAGGAGATCTGATGTCCCCTATCCTGTTTAACATTGTGGTGGATATGTTAGCAATTTTGGTAGGAAGGGCTAAGGAGAAAGGTCAAGTAGGTGGTTTGGTACCTCATCTCGTTGATGGAGGTGTATCCATCCTTCAATACACAGATGATACAATCATCTTTATGAAGCATGATTTGGCCAAGGCGAGAAATATGAAGCTAGTGTTATGCCTTTCTGAACAATTGACCGGGTTAAAGATTAACTTTCATAAGAGCGAGTTGTTTTGTTTTGGTAGAGCCAAAGAAGACCAGGATTCTTATAGGCAATTGTTTGGGTGCGAGTTGGGGAGTTTACCCTTCTCCTACCTTGGTATTCCGATACACCATCGTAGGCTAACAAACAGAGAATGGAAGTGCATCGAGGATCGCTTTGAAAAAAAACTGAGCTGTTGGAAGGGTAAGCTCATGTCATACGGAGGCCGTTTGATATTGATTAATTCGGTGCTCACGAGTATGCCTATGTTTCTCTTATCGTTCTTTGAGGTCCCAATTGGTGTTAGGAAACGACTGGACTTCTATCGGTCACGTTTCTTTTGGCAGGGTGATGAACTTAAAAGAAAATACCGGCTTGCTAAATGGGACATCATCTGTAGACCGAAAGACCAAGGGGGCCTTGGTATTGAAAATCTTGAAGTTAAGAATAGATGCCTTCTTAGTAAGTGGTTGTGGAAGCTTTCTTCCGGAACTGAGGCCATGTGGGCGCAGATCCTCCGCAACAAGTACCTCCAGACTAAAACATTGTCCCAGGTCGCAGTCAGGCCGACTGGTTCGCCTTTCTGGAAAGGACTAATGAAAGTCAAACAATCAATGTTCAATAGGACGAGATTTGTTATTGGAAATGGTACAAGTACACGTTTCTGGGAGGATACTTGGCTTGGAGACGCACCTTTAGCCATTCAATATCCGTCTTTATATCGGATTACTCAACGACGTGAGGTGTTCGTGGCAACGGTATTTCAATCTGTCCCCCTTAATATTCAGTTTAGACGGTCGCTAGCGGGCAATTGTTGGGAAGAATGGCTCCATCTAGTTAGGAGACTGATGGAGGTTCAACTTTCTCACCAACCCGATGTATTACGCTGGAAGTTGACTGGTTCTGGAGTATTTACAGTCAAATCAATGTATATTGATGTTATTAATTCGAATGCTATTCCAACTTCCAAGTATGTTTGGGCTGTCAAAGTTCCTTTAAAAATTAAAGTGTTTATGTGGTTTGTCCATAAACAAGTTATTTTAACAAAGGACAACTTGATCAAGCGTAATTGGACAGGACCTACTAGGTGTAGTTTCTGTGATCAGGATGAGACGATTAAGCATTTATTCTTTGATTGCCCGTTGGCCAAAGTTCTTCGGCGGACGGTCCATATTGCTTTTAATATCACTCCACCGACTTCGGTCAATGCATTATTTGGGACATGGCTTAATGGGGTTGAGCCAGACTTAGCAAGACATATTCGGGTTGGAGTTTGCGCTCTGTTGTGGACCATCTGAAATTGCAGAAATGATTTGGTTTTTAACAGAACATCACGGTTTCATTTCTTGCAGGTTATTTTCTGAGCTACGGCACTAATCCGTTCGTGGTCGCTACTCACTCCGATGGAGGCCAGGGAGCATTTGGTTACTGGATCTATCCGTTGGGAGATGGTAGCTCGGGATATCTTCAACCGGTTTGGATGGCGGTCATGTAATAAGATAGGCAATTAGATTTCCTATCTTTTTTAGCCAGTCGGTTGTGGCACCTTTCCCTGGCTAGTCTGTGTGTCTAGCCTCTTTTAGCTCTGTGTGAGTTGCATTTATCTTTTTTCTTTCATTAAGCTGGAGACTTTGGAACCTTGTTGGCACATTTTGTTATTTGGTTAATAAGATGGCCGTATGCATCACTCTGATGCAGAGGCCGGGGAGCCCCCCCTTTTCGAAAAAAGGTAAATCTAGTTGAATGCCCTTGCGTTGCCATGAAAGAACACTTATCTATGGAAACATATATCGAAATGTGATTATATGCAGAGTGTACATCACATGCATATCACTATGTTGTGACAAATAGTTCTTGTCTATCTCTCGCTTTTCTCTAAATATGTTTTTCCAAGCATGCATTTCAATTTCCGCCCTCAAAAAAATATCTAATTTCATGTGCTCCTTCAACCCCACAAATATGTTTTGTTCGCCCCCTCCACGAAATTCCCTTTGCATAGTTGTGTTGCACATGTGATCTTTAAAAACATGGCAAGTGAGTGGCAGCATTAGTCATCTGCATTGGGCAATCAGGAAGAAGGTACAATAGGCTTCTCCGAACAGATTTGATTATGTCCAGGTGTTACTCTTCTATATTGACGATTTCCGTCTCTGAAGCGAATTCTAGGCTTCCCCTTGTTCAACACAAGTACTAAAATTGAGATGGAAAACTTCAAGACATACATAGTTTCTTGCACAAATAATCTTGCCAAATCATGGAGCTTCAAATTTCCTACCGACAAAATCATCTGAGTGCAGTGTATTGCAATGCCTGAGTAATACTGGATATCGAAATAGTGTCACCAAGTGTAGAAACAGACACTTAAGTTGGTAGCATGAGATATATTAGCATACATAAATTATTTTTCTACCCCACACTATTTATAGTAACTACTTATCGAGCAGCTTTGATTCGCACACTATCCATAGTGAGTAGGGTTTATAGTCAATGCAAGAACAAACAATTGAGAAACATATGGCTAAATCAAGCACCGCTAAAGAAAACATAGTATGACCCCTCCTATGTTAGCAACCTAGTAAAAAAATTACGTAAAGAAAGAAGCTTCTAAAATGTGATAAGTATCTACTACTTCAAATGACACAATCAGTTGAACTAACTAATTTAAACCTTAGTTCTTGATATTTTTAGCAAAAAGGAGTAGAACATAATCCTGACATTTGAACCATGTATACGTTACACATAAGAATTGCCAGACAACTGATAATACCAATAAATTTAGACATCAATTTGAAAGAACCCAAACCCGATAGCTCACTTGGTAAATAACTGATATTATTTACCTCGAGGAATGTATATCAAGTCATTTTTCCTTAACAGAAGTATGACACAATTTGGTGAGCTACGATAATTCTGAGCTTGTGGTACCGCTACCACAACCCTAGCCTACTAGCTAGCCAATAGATTTCCCATTGTTCATTGTTGCGTTGCACTAGGAACACCATACCAACCGTACTATATCCATTCTCCAACCAAAATAGACAGTACCGGTTGTCATATTACACCAAATGGACTGTCACGGGCTGCACAATCGCTTGAAATTTGTCAGCTATATAAACGGATGTATGTAGTCATGGTAATGCAGGCCATTGCATAGAGCTTTCATCTCAACAGGATTAGTGCCTGCTTGCATACGGAAGTACACTGATGGCAATGGCAATGGCCTCTTCTCTGTCGGTGCTGTTGCTCCTGTGCCTGGCGGCATCGTCCTCAGCGCAGCTTTCGCCTAGGTTCTACGCGACGTCGTGCCCCAGGGCGCTGGCCATCATCAGGAGGGGTGTGGCGGCCGCCGTGAGGAGTGAGCGCCGCATGGGAGCGTCGCTGCTCCGGCTGCATTTCCACGACTGCTTTGTCCAAGCAAGTCCCTCACGCCTTCTCTCTTTACTTACTGTAGTTTCTACTGCATACACTGCTGCTAATCTCTCCAATTCATATTAATTGTCGTTGATTTAGTGGATTAGAGGGAGTACTTAATTTAGAAGGTCTCAGTTTAAACTGTAGTCAAAGTCATTACACTATCAATAAGTTAGTGGCGTGGATCACTACATGTGTACCTAACTAGTGATAAGTTGACACTCTTTAGATCGATAATCCTAGATCTAAGAATGACTCACCTACCTACAGGTTAACATACCTTCCTATATGTTCTTGTTGCCCCGCTACGTAAATCACGTAAGTTGTTTTACGCAGATGTAGCATTACTCCTCTTTAGACTCTTCACTTGACAGTGACTTTCCAATTTATTTTTTTCTTGGCACTTTGACAGTGACTTTTCAGTTCAAATCAACTAAGGGAATTAGAATGTACTGAATTTATGTTGACGGAGGTAATTTCTTTTGTGTGTGACAATCGATGCATCAGGGCTGCGACGCGTCCGTACTGCTGAGCGACACCGCCAGCTTCACCGGCGAGCAGGTGGCAGCTCCGAACGCCGGCTCAATTCGTGGCATGAACGTCATCGACAACATCAAGGCGCAGGTCGAGGCCGTGTGCACGCAGACTGTCTCGTGCGCCGACATCCTCGCCGTGGCCGCCCGCGACTCCGTCGTCACCGTAAGATCGATCCGGCGCCGCTGCAGTCAATTTGCTGAACGCATGCGACAGTAAATTAAGCAACTTATTAGTTCTTTATTATTTGCTTGCAGTTGGGAGGGCCTTCGTGGACCGTTCCTCTGGGAAGGAGGGACTCGACGACGGCGAGCTTGTCTCTGGCCAACAGCGACCTTCCGCCGCCATCCTTCGACGTGGCCAACCTCACGGCCAACTTCGCCGCCAAGGGGCTCAGCGTGACCGACATGGTCGCCCTCTCTGGCGCCCACACCATCGGTCAGGCACAGTGCCAGAACTTCCGGGACAGGCTCTACAACGAGACCAACATCGATACGGCCTTCGCAACACCTCTCAAGGCCAACTGTCCCCGGCCGACCGGGTCCGGCGACAGCAGCCTGGCACCGCTGGACACGACGACGCCCAACGCGTTCGACAACGCGTACTACCGCAACTTGATGTCACAGAAGGGGCTCCTGCACTCTGACCAGGTTCTGATCAACGACGGACGCACCGCGGGCCTGGTCCGGACGTACTCGTCGGGGTCGGCGCAGTTTAACAGGGACTTCAGGGCGGCCATGGTGAGGATGGGGAACATCAGCCCGCTCACCGGGACGCAGGGGCAGGTCAGGCTCAGCTGCTCCAGGGTGAACTAAGCTACCGGCCTAAAATCCGGGGCGATCAAAGGCGGACATAATAAGGCTGTGGAGTTATTGTACTTGTACTGATCATGTGCAAGAACGTTGTGCCATTTCTCGGATCATCATCAAGTGTGGGAAGATGGAGTGTCATGTGATGTATCCGAGTATCTCAAGGGGCCGTCGTGCAAATGGACGAGTTGCATACGTATTTTTCCTTTGCTTATTAATCATGCCCACTTGCACATAAGCACTTTTGTTTCTGACGAACTCTACACTTTTAGTTAGAAAAGTCATGGGTTTTCATCGGTGCACACCACCATGCGGCAGATCATATGGAATGATTTCAACGCTTAGAGCATGCATCTCCAACAGCCGCGTCAAAAGACGCGTGCGTGGTAAATTGGCATTTTAGCCCACACGGGACGTTTTCATGCGCTACAGCGATAGCGGTAAACTAGCGCGCGGGAAACGATTGCGCGTGCAGGGAAAAGGCAGCAACTCGCGCGCTACATTTAACGCGCCACGTTGGGCGCGTCTATAAATTGCAGCACCCTCCGCCGCTCTCTCCATCTCTCCATTGCCCTCTACCACCCTTTGCCGCCGGCACGCCATCACCGCGCCGCCATGCCGCCTCACCGCCGGGGAGTTTCGGGCTACCGCGGCGTCCGCGTGCGTCCGTCCGGCACCTACTCCGTCGAGATTCGGTCGGGCGGCGGCATGCTCCTCCGCCTCGGAACCTTCGACACCGCCCAAGAAGGCGCCCGCGCATACTACGCTGCGGCGTGGCGCCTCCTGTGGCCCCGTTAGGACATGAACTTCGCCGACGTGGCGACGTGGGAGCAGGCACGAGAGTTGATGCCTTTCCCACGGCTTCTCACCGACGAGGATCGTTGCAAGCACCGGAGGCGGGAGCGTCGTCTCAGGCTGGCCGAGATGGACGAGCAAGCCATGGCGCTGTGGAGCCATCGCTTCCCGGAAGACACCAACGAGGAACAGTTTTTCGCCCAGAGGAGGGCGAAGAGGAGGGAAGAGCGAGCCGCGTATCGCGAGGACAAGCGAACACGAAGGGTGGTAGCTAAATACAACATCGTGCTAGGAGACGCGTCCTCCTGGGACTCTGGCGACGAGCGGTTCCTTGACACCTACGCACATACGTCGGACGAGGACATCACCGAGACAGAGTCCGAGTCGGACGAATAATACTAGTTTTTCGTTTTATTTTGTAGGGTGTCTAGGGCACATTTAGATGAATTTTAGTTATTGCACATCTAAGTGAGTGAATCAAGAATAAAGAGAAAAAGAAAATATTCACATGAATCTCAATGTAAAATCAATGACATATGACTTAGATGTGCAATACTTATGGCACATCTAGATGTGCTTTAGCAAAACTGATTTTGTATCGTAGAAGTAGGCTATTGTAGAAGCAGACAGAGTCCGAGTCGGACAAACTATGAACTATCAAATCGTAGTAGGAAAAAACAGATGAAATATAGCGCGCCTACTGGAGCGGCTCGGGCGTGTTTTAATTTGCAGCGGCCGCTGAAGCCAGCGCACCGTCGCGCGTAAAAGCTGGCTAACCCCGCGCTGTATTCTGACTTTTAAGACGCGGCGCGTTGCGCGGCTGTTGGAGATGCTCTTAAGAGCGACTCTAATCCATCCTAAAAAAGACATTGAATGGTCAACTCTTCAGGGAATTAGAGCACTTATAGCCTGGTGCCTCAAACCGCTTTGAAACACACACGCGATCGGCCTGCTCATTGACCGGTCAAAACATAATAATTCATTCAGGTGTCTCAAACTGGCCTTAAACTTCGGGCTGATCGTACTCCTTATATCTAGCATATTAAATAATGAAGGGCGGATATGAGACAGTTTGAACTCGTCCGACCTGTCATGCTGACGGCGGAGTCCCACACGTAAATACCCATCGGTCTGGTGGGCGTCTCTTCCAGTGAGGGTGCGACTGTGGCGTGGCGCCGCTCCGCCTCGTTGCCCGAGGAGAAGCGCCGAGCACGAACTCTTGGAGAACCCAGTCAACAAAACACGACTAAACACATGCAGCATCCATATCTGAGGACTAGCAGCCGGCACCGTTCGGTTTCCACTTGTATGTGCATGCATGTCGTGGTCATTTGATTAACGAAATCAGCTACCAGTCCATGTACAGAGTTTCGAGCCAAGACCAATCCCTTGCTGAATGGCTGGCATGCAATACGGGGTGTCTAGTGGACAAAACTATTTGTTTTCTCTTGCTCGCGTGCATAAAATTGCTTACTTGCTGACTTAAATATCTTGGATTCAGAGTACCCGGCCCAACCATCTTATCCTATTGAATTTTGAAGGACGATGGATATCGTCTGAGAGGGGAAGATAGATGAGGGATTTTTGCACGACCAGCCACTTGCTGCAACCGTCAGCAAAAATCTCAACCCATGATCGACGGATATTGGAAATACCACATACATTTTCTGACATCTACTCCCTCCGTTTCTAAATACTTGTCTTTCTAGGCATTTTAACAAGTGACTACATACAGAGTAAAATGAATAAATCTACACTCTAAAATATGTCTACATACATCCGTATGTAGTAGTCATTTAAAATGTCTACAAAGACAAATATTTAGGAACGGAAGAAGTATATCGCATGCATTAAAGTACTACCAGTAAAAAGTACCAGTGCACCACGTAGGTGCACGAAGAACCATGATCTCGTTTCGCGCTCAATTTGGGCTCATATCTAGCCATGAACTGCGGCGACCTAGAGCATCGATCAATGAATATCATGTGTGGCCATGTGCATAGCAGAAAAAATAGCAGTCATGTGTTAGAAAAAAAGCTGCACACACGAGCGTCAAGCTATATACTAGCTCTAGCTCATGCTCTATTATAGTGAGTTATTTACCCAAAACCATCACACTTGGGGCTAGGGTAATCACTTGGTACCACATTGAAGGCAGATCACAAAAAAACCACCAGAAATGTGCCTAATGCGTAACGCGCACTGATAGTCAGATAACCTCGCGAAAACAGTCAAACTGACTGGTTGGGCCCACCTGTAAGCCTGACGTGGAATGCCTATGTGGAAATTTTGCTGAGTTGGACCTAGGTCCCACCTGTCATCCATCCATTGTCTTCTTCCTCCCCATCTCTTCAATCGGTCAAGCAGATGACGGGAGCTCCGGTGGAGAGGTGTTCGCCGGCGGCAGCCTGGAGCGGTGCAGGCCACCGCCCTCCCATAACTGAAAAAAGCAGGCCACTCTGGTGATGGAGTGGTGCTCGTCCGCGTCACCCCCTTGGCCAGAAGAGAAATAGTAGGGCAGGCGCATGGCGGCGGCGCTCCGGTCACTGAACGGCGGCGGCGGTCGGTGTTGGTGGCCTGGAGCTCTGCGGCGGCGACGGCGCTCAGGAGTGGGAGCGAGGAGGCAGGGTCGCGCGGCAGGGAGAGCGCGATGCGAGCGCGGAGCAAGCTCGCACGTCCTGCTGCCGGCGCTGCTCCCGCTTGCTGTGTCTCTGCCTCGTCCCTTCATTCCGTGCCGGCGGCGGCGGCCGGTGTTGGCAGCGTGGAGCTCCGCAGCAGCAGCGGCGCTCGGGAGTGGAAGCGAGGAGGCGGGGTCGTACGCTGAGCTCGGGCGAGATCCCGCCCCAGCCATGTCCGCGTCCACCGGAGGACGAGCGACCACGCTTCCACGACGCGGCCCGCGGACGCGAGCTGGTCTCCTGGAGGAGCTCGCCGGCGGCAACCAGGAGTGGTGCTGGCCAGGCATTACCGCTGCACATGTCCTCTGTGGTGGCGGCGCCGGTGATGTCCGTGTCCAGTGCTCGCCCACAACCTGTTCGGTCAAATGCCCACAGAGAAAAGGAGAGAGAAATAGAAAAGAAAAGGTGAAAAAAATAAACACTTTAGTCATTAACAGGTGGGACCTAGGTCCAACTCAGCAAAATTCCCACATAGGCAATCCACGTCAGCCTTACAGGTGGGCCCAACCAGTCAGTTTGACTGTTTTCGCGAGGTTATCCGACTATCAGTGCTCTGCGTTACGCATTAGGCACATTTTCGGTGGTTTTTTATGATCTGCCTTCAATGTGGTACCAAGTGGTTACCCTAGCTCCAAGTGTGATGGTTTTAGATAAATAACTCTACCATACTAGAAGAACTTAGTCACCCGAATATCCCTCTGATGAGTGATGATTGTGACTTTGCAGTATCATTCCATGCATGCACCAAGTTGCACCATAACGGCCCCGTAAAAGAGGAAAATTTTGCAACCCAACGGCAGAAGTGGGCGTGTGGCCACTACAATCGCCATGTGCCAGAATTGCCAAGCCTGCGAGCGGCTATATATATATCTGCATGGAATGCAGGGCATTGCATTGCATCCAGTACAAGCGCCTCTTCCTATCACAATTAAGCTAGTGTCTCTCACTAGACGTTGGCTAGCAAGAAGCCATGGCCCATTCGTCTCTATCAACCGTGTTGCTCTTGTGCCTGGCCATGGCGGCGTCGGCGCAGTTGTCGCCGACGTTCTACCAAACGTCGTGCCCGAACGCTCTGTCCACTATCAAGGCCGCCGTGACGGCTGCCGTCAACAAGGAGAACCGCATGGGCGCGTCGCTGCTCCGGCTGCACTTCCACGACTGCTTCGTCCAAGTAAGCTCTTCAAATACATAACCTGATAGTCGGCACGCTCCCTGTTTTCATTCCGGTTTTGTTTGTTAAACACTAGGGTCCATAGTTATCCATGCATGCTTCCTGATTATGCTGCTTAACTACATGTGCAGGGTTGTGACGCGTCTGTTCTGCTGTCTGGCATGGAACAAAACGCTTTCCCGAACGTGATGTCGCTGCGAGGCTTCGAAGTCATCGACAGCATCAAGGCGAAGCTCGAGACCATGTGCAAGCAGACCGTCTCCTGCGCCGACATCCTCACCGTCGCTGCCCGCGACTCTGTCGTCGCCGTAAGACCTCCAACCTGTGTCACCACCAAGTAGACCGGCTAATTTATTGGAATTCTGCCCACAGAATCGATCACATCAAAATAGACGAAGAACACGCACACGAAAAACTTTGGCCAAGGGCACGTGTCGTGCCTCTTCTTTTTATTCCTTTTTCTGTTTTCCACTACCTGATACAATCAACCGGCCGTGCCGTGCATATAAATATGCAGAACCAACCGACCCAACACAAAGCCTATCTTACACGGGCTTGCTTTTGGACTCCAAAAGCATACACCGACACGCTAAACAATACCAATAACTTGTACTCCTAATCTCCTACACGTACCAGACTCATGAGCTGACTCACGGCAACTTGCAGGACTAGTACATAGCAATAGCCACGTACGTAACCCACTAGTACTCCAACTGGACTTTGACTCTTAGCACTAAGCGCATGCTAAACACAACTTAATCATCAAGATTACTCTAACATAATTTGCTCACCCTGGATATTGTTTTGTCCTCTGGTACAGTTAGGAGGACCTTCGTGGACGGTTCCTCTTGGAAGGAGGGACTCCACCAATGCAAACGAAGCCGCGGCGAACTCCGACCTACCTCCCCCATTCTTTGACCTCGTTAACCTCACCCAATCCTTCGGCGACAAAGGCTTCACCGTGACCGACATGGTCGCCCTCTCGGGCGCCCACACCATTGGGCAGGCGCAGTGCCAGAACTTCAGGGACAGACTCTACAACGAGACCAACATCAACTCCGGCTTCGCGACGTCGCTCAAGGCCAACTGCCCCCAGCCGACCGGCTCCGGCGACCGCAACCTGGCCAATCTGGACGTGTCGACCCCGTACTCCTTCGACAACGCCTACTACAGCAACCTCAAGTCCCAGAAGGGTCTCCTGCACTCCGACCAGGTGCTCTTCACTGGCACCGGCGGCGGCACCGACAACACCGTCAACAACTTCGCAAGCAACCCAGCGGCGTTCAGCAGCGCCTTCACCTCAGCCATGGTGAAGATGGGGAACCTCAGCCCATTGACTGGCTCTCAGGGGCAGGTCAGGCTCAGCTGCTCAAAGGTGAATTAATTGCTAAAAAATGGTCATATATGTGAGATTAATAAGGCTAGCAATGGCCATTATACAACATCCAAAATGTACTTGGGCGCCCTTTCTTGGACCATAAGCTTCTGAAAACAGGAGATGTGTCATATATGTATGTCAAGGCCTCGTGCAAAGGCATGAAGGTTTCCCTTGCGTCAGTTACTTGTTGACTTCTATACTATATGAATTATTGCTGCTTCATCCTTTTTTTCCCTGAAAGGAGGAAAAATCCCCCTGACCAACACCCGTAGTATTTTAGAACAAAGTCCGAAGCAGGAGAAAAGTTCAAATACATGGGCCGAACTAGAACAACGAAAACAGAAAGTATTACATCGTCCACTTGTTCCCCTAATCTCCAGCTATCCTATCACCAGATCGTCATCCAAAATGGACGAATAAAGCCCTGACGATAATCTCCCAACAGGTGCACCCAAAGCCATGGACTCCCACGCATCCACATCCTGGAGAGAGCATCTTGTACTGACCCAAAAACTGGTGGCTCGGAAGATGACTTGTAAAAAAATTTGAAACTTTTGCCTAGTTAAAAGCATGATCATTCACATCTCCATATTGCCCAAAGAAAAATGCACACAGCAACACGGATGTGCACTTTGAGCCAAGGATGAATTTCTTTCAACAAATTACCAAACATATTCCTTATTGATGTCGGCCGTGATAGATGGAAAGCAATATGGATGGCTCACTGGAGGAGCATTTCAAGTGTGTAAGAGAGGAGCAAGTGTCGAATTAATTCATTGTGATCACAAAAGGCGATATCTACTGCAACTTGTCCATCCACGGTTCGAAGTTGTCTTTCGTTAAGACTACTACTCTTTGTCCATACCACATGGATATCTTGATTTTAACAAGACTGTACAATTCGGGCCTTCATTCATGATATACTAGATGATACCCTGCGCGTTGCTGCGAAGATTTCTTGCAATATTTTTTTATGAAATTTAAAATAACTATGATACATGTACAAATTTAACAGAAAATGCCCTGGGCAAATGGAGTTTCCAGGGAAAGCCGTTTGGGCCCTGCAATAATTTGTCCCCCATCAACCAAGCAGAGTCATGCTGTCCATTTTCCCCGTCAGGGTCTGTTGGAACACGACATTCAATCACACATGACTTAATACCGAGGCTATGGAAATATTTTAAGAGCTAATGCAATCATATTATAGAAGTATAAATTTAATCACGAAAATTGAAATATAATAATAACAATTTTCTTAGTGCCTCGACATATTTCCAACATATATTTTGGCCTATGTTACCCTCAACTTTGATAACTGCCCATGACCTCTCATGGTGCATTGGCCTCCAGAGGACACTAAGGAAAGGCTACAAGTGGCAGGAGAGAGGACATTGAGGAGGGTGAGGAGATGTGATGAGGTAGGGTCGTCTTTCATAACAGGCGCTCCAGGATGCCTCGGTGTAGTTTTGGTGAAAAACAACGTAAACTGGGGGGGGGGGGGATATTTGCGTTGATCTGTCTGAGGTGCCGTAATGCTAGCAAGCGTCACAGTCAGCATTTTTAACAATGGGCGTATATGGCAGCGATGTAACGGGTTGTCATATACTTGTGAGAGTCACACAACGTTATTGTTTTGACCGTGTTCGGTGACGACTGCATGTTGAGTGTGGCATAGCCACTTCGAGGGATGTATCCCCGATCACAATTTGTCAACCTAGAACCGTGTCGGTAAACGATCTGTCGACATGATACAACTTCAATGGTGATCCTTTTTTTTTTCGAGCGAGGCGATCGGTGAAAACATACCTGAACCCACTATCCAAATAGAAGTATGAAACTCGTCATTCACCTGAGACTGTTTTCAACTACTCTCTCCGTTTCTAAATATTTGTCTTTCTAGAGATTTTAACAAGTGACTACATACGAAGCAAAATGAGTGAATCTACACTTTAAAATATGTCTACATACATCTGTATGTTGTGTCCATTTGAAATGTCTAGAAAGACAAATATTTTGGAACGGAGGGAGTAGAAACCTAAACCTCAGAGATAACCTTCACGAGAGCATGCATCGGAATTGGATAATTTCTTTGCATAATTCTTTTCATATGAAAATCATTAGATGCCCTATGCACCTGGACATAGGAAGTGGTATAAGTAGGATCGATAGCAATTATCCATGCCTTTGCATGAGAAAGTGGGAATGCGATCGTTACATATATATGTAGATGCATGCATGATTTGCTGCTGCTCGTACATAAAATACAAGTTTTCAAAGAGCTGGTATTCATATTGGCCACTGGTTCTGTGGTCTTATTCATTCACGTGTGGTGCTGACTAGTAGACAGTAACTCGTCTGTCAATTATGAGTTCACCCTGGAGCAGCTGAGCCTGATCTGGCCCTGCGTCCCTGTCTTCGGCGCGATGTTGCCCATCTTGATCATGGCGGTCGTGAAGGCGCTGCTGAACGCTGCCGGGTTCGAAGCGAAGTTCCGGACAGTGTTGTCAGTGGTGTCGTTGTTGAACAGCACCTGGTCCGAGTGCAGGAGCCCCCTCTGTGACATGAGGTTGGTGTAGTAGGCGTTGTCGAACGTGTTGGGGGTCGTCGTGTCCAGGTTCGCCAGGCTGCCGTCACCGGAGCCCACTGTCTGGGGCAGTTGGCCCTAAGCGACGCCGCATAGGCCGCACTGATGTTGGTGTCACCGCCGTAGATCCGAGCCCGGAAGGTCGAGCACTGCGCCTGGCCGATGGTGTGCGCGCCTGAGGGGGCCACCATGTCGACCGTATTGAGTCCGCCCTTCCTGAGGAATGCTGCCTCGAGCTCTGAGCGGCTAGAATTAAAGCCTGGAAGTTCGCTGTTTGCCTCTGCCTCGTTTGCATCTATGGAATCTCTTCTCCCCAAAGGGACTGTCCATGACGGCCCCCCGAGCTGCACGCGAAAAATTCAAATAGAAGGCAAACAAACGGTTGGCCTTCAGCTTGGCGCCACCCCTCCCCCCACCATTCCCGGAGCCAGACTAGATGTTGTGCCGCACCCTCCGCGTGCGCCTTTCTTTTTTTGTCTTTCAGGGCTTGTTGAGCTATGCCCTCAGCATTAACCTTTCGACTTCTTGTGGTGCTAGACCTTTGTGTGCGTGTGTGTGTTGTTGAACCTTGTCATGGTGCTTGGCTTTATCTATAAAGCGGGGTGGAAGCCTTTTTCGGTAACGATGGTGTAAAAGATGCCGAGCATCCAGTCGATGATCTACATGATCGTAAGATGATATTCTTACAGCGATGACGGAGTCGCGGGCGGCGACGGTGAGGATGTCAGCGCAAGAGACGGTCTGATTACAGATGGCCTCGATCTGCGTCTTGATGCTGTCGATGACGCCGAAGCCCCTCAGCGACCCCGCGTTCGGGATAGCGTTTTGTTCCATGCCAGACAGCAGAACAGACGCGTCGCAGCCCTGCACATCACATACGCATAGTGTTCAGCATTCAGCAAGCAAAACCGATAGAAAACCGGGTACGTGACGGCTATCAGGCCATGCATGCATGTGGCCAACTTACTTGGACGAAGCAGTCGTGGAAGTGCAGCCGGAGCAGTGACGCGCCCATCCGAGGGTCGCTGCTCACGGCGGCCATGACGCCGCTCTTGATGGTGGCCAGAGCCCTGGGGCACGACGTGTCATAGAACGTCGGCGACAACTGCCCCGACGCCGCCGTGGCCAGAGCCACGAGCACCACCAGAGAAATGCAGGACGCTGAGGCGGCCATGGTTAGCTAACTAGCTACAAGAGCTGAAGAGCAAAGCCACGCCTGCTTACTAGCTACCTGCACTTCTTACTGGAGCGGTGGTGACTTGGTGGCTTGTGCAAGAGAGTAGTGCATCGCATGCATATTTATAGCCAAAGATTCAGCTCACGTGCATATGCAGATCGCCCACCGTCTCCTACTAGGGATAGAGCTTCCAACATTCACTTTATGCATGCATGCATTGTAATTAATGCATTCGTAAACATAATTTTTTGAGAAAAACAAGAGCATTAATTGGGTGTTTTTACAAACTACAAAAAATATTCCACCACTCATCGTTTATCTTGGTTGGTGAGATTTTTGAATTGAGCCTTATAAATCGGAAAGGAGGGAGTAGATGGCATATTGGCATCGATCGACAAGCTTATTTGGAAGGAAGGGTCGCGCATGCATCCAAGGCTTAGGCTGCGGCAGCTTCCAGCTTGAGTCGCTACTCGCTACCGCTAACACCAACCTGGCCAACTTGAGCGATCTCTCTTGGAGTTTATCGCGCAGATATATGCAAAACATTGAACGATCTCTCTTTTTTCATCAGTTCCATGCTCACGGACGCCTGGAGCCATGTGTGCGTGGACGCCAACCGTTTGGCCTTACGTACATACGAATAGTAGAGTCAGCCTTGTTCCAAGGCGATTCACCCTCGTTTTGACCGGTGCGCAGTCATCTTGCGCTCCCGTCGCCTTCGGCCAACACGAGACAATTCTGCAGCTGGGACGCTGAGAGGTGAGCCTAGCTTCTCAAACGCACGGAGGGAATGGTGAGGCAGAACTGAGGCCGCACAGCCGTAGACCGGCACCGACGGATGTTTAGGCCGGCCCTAACGTGGCCCGGTCTACAGGCCGGACGAATTTTCTTAGGCTTCCTTGCCTCCGAAGAATTGCTGGTTAGATTTGAGTTTCTGAAGCATGGGGGAGATGGACACCGGAAGATTAAGGCGCCATCGGCCGTGTGCATTTTTTTTTGTCTAGAAACTGTAACTACCATTGGTCGAACTTTGCTTGCTAAGTCGGTCGATTCCTCCTAAGCAGTGTACTCCATCACGCCTCTCATCGTCCCGCTGAGCACGCTCTAAAACCTCAACAAAATTGAGCGGGCTTTTCTTTGGTCTGGCTCCAACAAGACCACCAGCGCTAAGCACAATGTCAAATGGGAGATTGTATGCTGCCCGAGTGAGTACGGTGGCCTTGGCGTTCTAAACACTCAAATTTGTGAGAGCTCAGCGTCTTCATTGGCCATGGTATGAATGGAAAGGGCCCAACAAGCTGTGTGTGAGGCTTGGAAATTCGTGCACCAAGAAGGACCTAGATTTTTTATATGCTTCCACCACTATCACCGTGGGCAATGGCGCAAAGACACCATTTTAGGACTCCCCATGTCTCCTTGGCCGTAAGCCAAAGGACATCACACCTTATCTTTGAAGCTTCGAGAAGGAAGAATTTAAATGAGAGTGAAGCCCTTAAAGATAACGCTTAGATCCTCGAGATCAAACAAAACACTATCGTCTCCGTTGCCCACATCTGGGAGTTTTTTACTCTTTAGACGCCTGTGCATGACTTCCCTCTTGATGATCTCGTGGAGGATGACATTCTCTGAAAGCACTCTAATGATTAGATCTATTGGGCAGTCATCTTGCGCTCCCGTCGCCTTCAGTGAGCACGAGATAATACCTCAGCTGGGACGCTGAGAGGTGAGCCTGGCTTCTTATTCTTCTTTTTTTGGAGGGGAAGGTGAGCCTGGCTTCTCAAATGCACGGTGGGTAATGGTGAGGCAGAACTAAGGCCGCACAGCCATAGGCCAGCACCGACGGATGTTTAGGCCCGATCTGTAGGCCGGACGAATTTTCTTAGGCTTCCTTGCCTCCGAACAAGTGCTGGTTAGATTTGAGTTTCTGATGCATGGGGGAGATGGACACCGAAAGATTGAGGCGGCATCGACCGTGTGTATTTCTGTAACTACCACTGGTTGAACTTTGCTTGTTAAGTTTGTGGTTTCCTCCCAAGTTGACCGGTGTACTCCATCACGCCTCTCACCGTCCTGCTGAGCACACGCTCCAAAACCTGAACAAAATTGAGCGGGTTTTTTTTTGGTCCGGCTTCAACAAGACGAAGCGCAACGTCAACTGCGAGATTGTATGCTGCCCCAGTGAGTACGGTGATCTTGGCGTATGTCCTAAACACTAACAAATTTGTGAGAGCTCTACGTCTTCGTTGGTCATGGTATGAATGGAAAGAACCCAACAAGTTGTGTGTGGGGCTTGGAAATCCGTGCACTGACGAGGACCTAAATTTTTTATATGCTTCCACCACTATCACCGTGGGCAATGGCACAAAGACATCATTTTGGGACATTGCATCGCATCTTTGAAGCCTCAAGAAGTAAGAATTGAAAGGTGCATGAAGCCCTTAAAGATAACGCTTGGATCCTTAAGACCAAACAGAACACTATCATCTCGGCTGCCCACATTAGGAGTTTTTTTCCCTTTGGAGTTTGGATGCTTGTGCATGGCTTCCTTCTTGATGAACTTGTGGAGGATGACATTCTCTGGAAGCACTCCAATGATGAAATCCACCCGGCGTCCACCGCATATAAAAGCATAATTTCTTGGGAGGACTCTTTCCCCGATGGATCCCGTGACATGAAAGGCTTGGGCTCCACCAAAAGTCAATTTCTTTTCTCGGCTCGCGATCCAACACCGGATTTGTCTTGAATGTTTTGCACTACCTCCGTCCTACTTTATTCGTCACCTTCATGTTTTGTGCCAAATTTTGACTTTAAATTTAACTAACAAAATATTAATGCATGTCACTAAAAATAGCAACATTGAAAACTATGTACAAATACGAATCAAAGGATGTAATTTTTTAATTATGGCATGCATTCATATTTTGTTAGTTAAATTTCTGATCAAAATTTGACACAAAATATAAAAGGGGCCTGTAAACCAGGACAGAGGTAGTACATAGATAAGAGTCAATTACACCAGTGGTGCTAGAACTTGGCGCAAACGGTCACTTTAGTGCTAGAACTTGCGGGATACATTAAAGTGGTGCAAAAACTTGGTTCGGACATGCAAATACGGTGCAAATCTTGTTTGTATACGGCCGCAACACTGACGAGGCATGGCATCGTGGCATAGGGCCCGCTGTCAGTGACTGCATAGTGAAGGCTGGGCATGTGGCGTGCTCTTTTTGCAAAAGCACCCTCAGTTTTTTATTTATTTTTTCTCACGAAAAGGCACCTGTTAGACGTGTGGCATCTGGTGGGTCTCACTTCTCAGTAAAACATCGCAATTTTTGTTAGAATGAAAAATATGATGCAGAGGGATTCATACTAGTGACCGTGGTCTAACCACAGCGCGCGGCTAACCATCCGCCCAGAGTTCACTTGCTGATGTATAAGCATACACAAGTTTTATATCTTTGAATTAAGTAATATAAATCAACAATTTTAATCTGTAAAAGTTTCGCCCGTGGGGGTTCGAACGAACTACCCATAAAACCCATTAACAGTCACGTAAATGGCGATCCATGGAGTGGGCCACGTCAGGCGAACTGTTGTGGGAGGCCAATCAGGAGAGAGCTTTGTGCCCGGCCAATTGCGTTATCATGCGTGAGAAGAAGAAAAAAACGATAGAAAAAATGCCGCTAGATAGCACCTCCCCATGTAGGAGCAATAGGGGTTCGTCATTGTGATTGGGCACAATGCCTTTGTAGGGAAGCAAACTCTTTTCCTCCGATCCTGCAGCCTTCCTCATCCCTCTTCCTCGATCCTCCCTCCACCACCAGCCGCTGCTACCGCTCCTCCATGGCTCAACCCCTCCTCTTCGTCCGATGGAGGTGACCGACTTTGCTCCTTCTCGAGCTGCTCGTTCTCTCCTCTCCCCCGACGACCAGTGCAGGAGAGAGAAGATGAGAGAGGAGGGAGAGAGAAGGAAGGAGAGGAGGGATAAAGAGATAGGAAAGAGAAAAGGGAGGTACGACGGCGGACGGGGTAGGTTCACCGGTCGGCGCCGGCAAGGTCGGGCGTGGTCTCGGGGTCGGTGGTGGCTTGATCCGCTCTTGGATCGGGGGCCTCCCGTCCGCGCCGCAGCGTCGCTGGCATGGAGGCCCGGGCTCGGGCAGCCACTGTCGTGTCGGGCGTGCTGGTGAGGTCTCTAGGGACACCATGGCCCCAATGTAAACGGCATCGCGGCCGCCCCAGAGGAAGTCAAAGACGAAGGATCACTGGCAGTTTGATCGAGTTCATCTTCATCCTACAGGTGGATCCAACAAGTTTGAGTGAGTAATGCTACTATTCTTCTCTTGGCTGGTGTTCGTGCTCTGCTTTTGGGCATTATTGTTTCTCATTTGATGCTGATGCAGCAGCTGGAGACACAGAAGAAGGGAGGCAGGTGGAGCAGTTGATGGAACAGGAAGAGGACATCATGGTATTTTCAATCAGCATCTGCACTTCTCCTTTTTCTTCTTTGTTTAGGTGTTTCAAATCTCAATTCATCGGTTTGGAACTTGGACCCTCGGAACTCATTTTTCAGTTCTTACTAAAATCCCAATTTGGTTGTCTTATAATATTTTACTTCTCTGAATTTTCTCTTTTGCCTGTTGGTTTAGTTGTTCTGCATGCACTTGGCCCCAAATCTTTTAACTTAGTTGGTCACAACTCACAACTGGTGTTTATCTTCTTAGGATCTACTCCCTCCGTTCCTAAATATTTGTCTTTCTAGAGATTTTAATAAATGACTACATACGGAGCAAAATGAGTGAATCTACACTCTAAAATATGTCTATATACATCCGTATGTGGTAGTCCATTTGAAATCTCTAAAAAACAAATATTTAGGAACGGAGGGAGTAGCTGAGGATTGGCATGCTGGCACAACAACATGGTCCTATTGGGGATGGTGAAGAAACAAACCCCACTGTCAGTTCTCCAAACCCTACTGGGGATGATGCGCCTCCTGCTCTCGTCCTCTGTTCGTCCGTCCACCTCGCTCCAGCCGCCGCCTCTCGTCCTCGGTTCGTCGTTCCGCCTCTCTCCACCCGTCGTTGCACTGCTTCTGTAGACCACCATGAAGGTGAGATTGCCCCTCCCTTACCCGACATTCTTCCCTTTTCGGATCTATTGCTGCTGTGCTTACTGGTCGTGGATGTTCTGTCGTTGTAGGTGGTTGTTGGTTGAGTGTGAGAGCTGTAGTTCTTCGTCGATCGCTGATCTTGTTCGTCAATGAATTCTGCGGCTGTCATCGTCACCAAGGTATGGTTTGTGGTCTACTGATGCGTATCCATGGATGTTTCTGTGTCGATTTTTGGTTCGTGCCTGTGTAACTCATGAACTGTTTGATCTTATGTCCTCTCACTGTGAGACGTTAAATTTGTTTTTCTTTTTTCAGAAATCGCACTAATTGGTTCGTCGTCAGATTTGCCTTGCTGTTTCATCTGCTCAAACGATCATCTTTGTGTTGAGGTTCGATTTTCAGCACTTTTCCTTGCCGCTTCAATTTATTGTGCTTTTTCTTGTATGAGATTTCAAGCAAGCTTGTTGAGTTTGTCCTTCTTCTTCTTCTTAGAGAATCTGAGGAGAATTGTTATGTGCGAGTGTACAAACATAGATTTGAAATCAATTCTGCTGTGTTATATGCCTTAAAACGAGATGTACCTAACTGAACTTGTTTGTGCCGTTTAAAATTCAGTTATGTGCAAAGAAACAGCAAATAGCGGTTTACTGTAACTTTTCTTGTATGAGATTTCAAGTGAGATTGTTCAGTTCGTTATTCTTTTTGTTCATAGAGATTCTGAGAAAGATTGTTATGTGCCACTGTATAAAGATGAATTTGAAATCAATTGAGCTGTGTTGTATGCTTTAGTAGGAAATGAACTTAACTGAACTTGTTGCTGGCGTTTAGAATTCAGTTATCTACAGAGATACAACAAATACCAGTGTAGTGTAGCTTTTCTTGTATAAGGTTCCAAGCAATATAGTTCGGTTAGTTCTTATTTTTCTTCTTAGAGATTTTGAGCAAGATTTTTATGTGTGATTGTGTGAAGGTGGATTTCAAATCAATTCTGCTGCGGTGTGCACTTTAAAACAAGAACTGAACTTGCTTGTGCCATTCAAAATACTGATCTACAAAGAAACAACAAATAAGTTGCCAGTTTTAGAAGTGGTGCAACAGATAGTTTGTTAGATGATTGAGACAGCTACAAGGTCATTTGACTCTCCAATCGTTCAAATTTTCATCCAAAAGTACAGATTCGCTGCTCATAGACCACATGAATCGATTGACGTTTCGTATGTGCTAAATGCACATTAAGATTCAGTTTCGCGTACTGTTTCAGTTACATGAATATCTTTGTCATCAATACATCCATTATATATTAATCTACTCCCTCCGTCTCAAAATAAGTGACTCAACTTTGTACTAACTTTTCCATTTTGCCTTCCTGATTGTACTCTGCTCTATCCATTTTGGCTTACATTTTGCCTTCCCGGTTGATCACGTACATGCTTACCTGTACACATAATTCTCATCACTCTTTTTCATGATTCTCGACATCGCAAAAAATAATAAAGAGCAAGTAATTTGATAATAATATGTACCCTGAAAGCCACTCTTCTTCATGACTATATCGTTGTCATCGGATATTATATAGATATTAAGACTTTTGTTCTTAGAGATTTTGAGCAAGAGCAAGTAATTTCATAATAATATGTACCCTGAAAGCCACTCTTCTTCATGACTATATCGTTGTCATCGGATATTATATGGAGATTAAGACTTTTGTTCTTAGAGATTTTGAACAAGAGCAAGTAATCTGATAATAATATGTACCCTAAAAGCCTTGTCATCAGATATTATATACAGATTAAGACTGCATATCGAGGTCATTTTATAAGATTTTGAGTTCCATCTTTAAGGAAAATTTGCAATATCATGTTTACTACGTCTGTAATACTCTTACTGCTGTATTGGGTGTTGAAATGAACTAACTGATATTGAATGTAATGTAGAATCTTAGTTATCATAGTTATACTATGGAATTAGGTCATTGTTGCTGAATATGGTATGTGCTTCTCATGAGTTGGTTGCTTTCAATCACTTAAGTTACGGTATCTTTTCTCAGGAATTGGCGTCATCAATTGATACTCGAGTTTACCTTGTTATTTGATCTGCTGGGCATATCGACTCTGCGGTAAGGTGTGCTTGCCACTCATTTTATCTGGGTTGAGTTACTTGTGCTTGGATTGTGTGTGCTTACTCGCACTTTTTTTCTTTCACCGGCTGTGATATTTATATGCATAAAAAACAGAGAACATGAATTCCACTGATCCTGATTTCGATCATGCTGCTGCACGTAGTCGAACTGTTTCCCAACACCATAACAGAGTGGCAGCAAGTCTTGCCCTATTCCAAAGTGCGCTATGGTTTGACATGATCATAGGTTACTCTTGTCCTTATAATATTACGTTCTGTGTGATGTGAACTTATGTGCAAATGACTTGTTTAGGCGCCTTGAATTCTGTACCCGGATCATTGTCCTCTGGTGCAAATGGTGCATTTATGGGTATGGATCATCAACATTCTAATTCAAGCCTATTATGGTAGTGCCCTTTTAACGTATATTACGCCATAGGAGGTGGTTTCTTTCCGGTTGTCTCGCATACATACATACAGCTAGTTAAGGCGCCGTCAGCAAATGCAAAAGAGAAAAATGCGTATCTGGCATCGAACAGGTCTGTCCTGCTTGTGTCGCCTTGCGATCAATTGTAAAAACAACACCTAGGTCATTATCGAACTGTGCTAAATTAGTTCTTCCGTTTGTTTGAAAGTTACCCCTACCAGACTACATCTACCACACGCTCTGTTTTCTTCTGATTACACAGAGTTTTTAAAGGTATTTTTGTAGTCAAGGTCATATACCTTAGAAACTTTATGAAAACATCTAATGCATTCTCTCTACAGCATCGTATAAAAAGAGGTCGTATCTGGGAGCGCCTGAGTACACATGCCAGTTCTATGGCGCCGTGTTTTGGTTCCGCGAGAGATGTAAGAAAGAAACGTGTGTGCCTGAGCATCGTATCATATATAACCTATGCTGCAAGGGCGGTAAAGTGTCAATGCCTGCTTTCAGAAACCCACCACTTTTTCTGTCAGAACTACTTAGGTTTGATGGTGATTCACGTTCTAAGCAATTCTTGGATAAAATCAGACAATACAATTCCCTTTTTGCTTTCACCTCCATGGGAGCAGGTATTGATAAACATATTAACGAAGGTGGTGGTCCATATGTATTTAAAATTCATGGTCAGGTATATCACCGTATTGGATCGCTTCTGCCAAATAGAGGTGCGACTCCAAAATTTGCCGAGCTATATATTCATGACACACAAAATGAGGTCTCAAATCGAATTAATGCCGTGATGAATGAAGATAGTGAAAAAGACAGTGGTATTGATAGAGACATAGCTGATGAAGATGCTTGATGAGTTTAATCCTCTTGTAAGGACATTTAGAATGGCTAGAGATTGACTTGAAAACCAAGGCGAGGAAAGAATTGCTATTAGAATAGTTGGTGCGGAAAAAATGATTCGGTGCAATATAATCTCCCTGCATGCACAATCAACAAGACGTTTGCCAAACCATGCCAGCTCATGGTATGCTCAAATGCACAGCCTATTCAATATTTACTAAGTTCATAGTATACCAAATTGTATCTCCATACTGTACAAGTCCCACTTTTTATTGTCTTTTTAACAGAAAAGATGCTGCTTGATTTTAACCGAGCATCTCTGCTTTTAACTTTATCTTTTCAACAACACTACTAATGCTTTAATGGCACGCGCACACTGTATATGAAAATGACAAATTTGCCTTGTGTAAGCCCAATTTTCTTTCATCGCCATTCTTTCCCACTCTCATACTTTGTTATACTCAATGAGATTCATTCAACTCACTTTTAAAATATTACTCTGTAGTCGACCATTCAATCACAAGCACATTTATTTTTACTTCTTCATCTTCCTTTACTTCTTCACTCTTTTCATGTGCTTCATCAGCCATTTTACAGAATATACAATGTTGTTTTGTTATGCATTTTAATTACCTTAACTGTTGTAAGTTTGTGATGATACAAAGGGAAGTTGCATACATATTTTCTTATTTATACTATTCTTCTATCCATGCTTAAGATATAAAAAATCTTGTTCTGTTCATACTACTTAACAGTCAGCACTTTAGTCATCTTACAAATACCAATTATGTTCCCCTTCTCACTGTATATCAGATAGATCAACACCTGGTCTGTTGTTATTTTTCTCCTGCCCCTTTTGAAATTTCTACTTTATCTTTTCTAGCTTACCATTTTTCATTCCTTTGTTATCTATTCATACACTAGGCTGTACATACTCAAATCATCAATTGGACACCAGAAATATTGACTTCTCTTTGCTCTTTCATCAGCCATTTTACTTGAGCATTCATAAATGTGGGTCCTCAAGATATGTACTCACTAACGATACTTTCCTATCACCATTAATATCCATAGAACACGCTCCTATCTTCCATATCACACAACAATTTCTGTCCATGTAAATAACTTGCTTTCTTTTACCAATATTTTCAGGTTAACTATACTGAAGAGAACCTGCTCGACTACATTGATCCAAACAATGATACACTCATGGTCAGACTTGCAGACGACCATCTGCTCACCGAATGTCGCATCATGCTAGGAACTGACAAGAGGGCCACTACAACCACCAACATTCGTGAAGGAGACATCTGTGCATTTCGTTTCAGGATCACTTCAAAGGGCCGCCTGGTTCTCACCGTGCACTGCCTCTAGATGCACCATCGAAGACGCTGCAGCCCATGTGTGACTGTGTCAATATAATATAATATAATTCTATGATAACCTATGGTTCGCTTTTGGGCATCATGGTTGTCACTATTCTTTATAGTATATATTTCTATTTCTCATATTAAATTTTTGTTAACTAAAGCAATCATCCCAAACGCTAATTAGAATAGAAAAGAGTGTTAAAGGGGCGAGTACAACCAGGCACCGCCCAGCTCCCCCTCAAGAGGCGCGCCACGGGCGCGCCCCAACACCTAGTGTAAAACAAGTAGGAGGGCGTGCCACTCCAACTATGGACTCTCACATGTTTTTTTGAGACAAATGGATTCTGATGTGTCAATTTTTTTGGGAGGAGTGTAAATATAATTGTTACAGTACATGTCTATAACAGAACGTGCTCCTGGGCTACAATTTACCTGTATATTATTACAATTTACCTGTCTATAACAGAATATGTATAAAATTTGTAATTATAAATAATATACATATAAATAAATATATAAACCAAAAAATGCTCACCTATTAATTTAAAATCCATCAAATTAAATTATGATTTTTTTATAATTTTAATTTTTTGCATATGAATTGAATATCAAAGTAATTTTAGAAAATATTTGTATTAAATAAATTATGCTATAAGTTAAAAAAACTATTTTTTATAAAATAACTATGTTGTATATAAAATTGTCCAAGATTTAATCTGTTTATTTTGTTTTATAAGTGTTCATGCATTTTTTATAAATTTTGTGTGTTTCTATAAATTATATTTGCATTTCTAGATTAATTTAGATATATGTATGAAGAAAATTTAGCCAAGTGTGCCTCAGACTGCAGATTCTCAAATGAATACGTATTTACAATACAATTTACATTTTTGAGGCTAAAAAATGAAAAAGAAAAAAACTAACATGTTTAAGGCACGAAATGCTAGTGGTTGTATTGCTAGGTCCTGCTGGTGGTAATTGTCAGGCCGCTAGTACGAAATCCCACGGCGGTATCTTTTTTTTCTTTTCAAATTTACATTTCTTATTTTATGTTCCCTGTGTTTTTTTTCCTTCTTCTTATTTTACAATATTTTAGGTCAGGATGTAAAAGGCTTAATATCATTATATGACATCGATTGTTATTTGCTGGGTTGGCTACCCGCCACACTCCGTTTGACCCAAGCGTCACTGGTTCGAGTAATGCGTATAGAAACGATATTTGCACCGTATTTGCACATTCGAGCCAAGTTTTTGCACCACTTCGATGTATGCCACAAGTTCTAGCACTAAGGTGATCATTTACGCCAAGTTCTAATACCACCGGTGTAATTGACTCATACCTGCCCAGCTCGGCACGATGCTAGAGTCCTTTTTTTTGGGGTTGGGTTTGCCAAAATAATTAACTGCTCTTGGTGTACCTACTTGCATGATTACCAAGAGAACCCTTTCATACAGCTAGTCGACAAAAGGCAGTAATGCTACATTCATGGGGAGGTTTTTTACAGACTTCACGTGGTAGCAAACGTGAAGGCTGAAGGCTTAAGATTGGGTTTAACGGGTGGGAAGAGGCCCACCCCTGGTGAAAATCAGGGGTGGAACAACCCCGTATTAGTCCCCTAAAGGCCCATGAGTCTAGCATTCTTGCGACAAAATGTATTACGGCAGTTGTCTTTTTGCTTGTCCCATGCTGGATATGACGGCCAATTTAATTTCTTGGACTACAGAGTAGTGTTCTCGATGGCCAACTCTTGATGGTCCTCAAGCTTTTGGTTTTGCAACTAGACCTAATAATATATAGAAATATGAGTAATTTCAATTTTCGCCCTGTCAGCTTTTACTCCGTTTAGGAAAGGTTTTCTACTACCTCTATAAAATTTTATAAGTCGTTTTAGCTCATTTAATGAGTTAAATGACTAATAAAAATTTACAAAGGGAGTAGCTTTTACATCACTTAGTAATCTATGAGGTGGGTCTTAAAACGTGTGTGAAAAACAAATTGTAACAATATCTTTTTTCAAAATCTTCTTAGTTGAGACGAACAACTCAACTAAAAAATACTTTTTACGTTACATCGTACTACCTAATATGATGGGTAGTATTTAATTGATCAAATGATCAACATAGGCTGACTCGGGATTTGGCTCAAGGACATATTGATAATTCTTTGTGTGGCACCGCTCCTGTATGATGCCAAAAGCGTGAGCAATATAAGAGGAGATCTCCGCTTCGGCGCCTAGGGCATCTCCGACAATGTTCTGCAAATTTGCTCCGGCATTCATCCACAGTAATGGGACCAGTCCGCTTAGGGCATTGTAATTAATGGTAGAAAAAATCCAGTCATTATGCACCCAACATTAGGTACACACAATGCATTAGCATGACAACAGTGCTCTCAGGTTCTGACGGTTATTTTAGAGGATGATGATACAACATAAAAGTAAATAGATAGTTCCTTCGCAGAGGGAAGCAGTGATTTGCAGCTATGCCAGAGCTCAAATTTTTTAAAACAGATGTAAATGATATTTTGAGACATGCACCCTTCTCATTTACTTCACGACTATCAGTTATCAATATCTTCCATACTAAGCACGCTAGTGGTGGTTCCCAAGCGATAAAAGTAAATGTTTTGACTCCATTGGGAGTTTTTGTTTGATTATTTGTAAGCTTTTTCTGTTTGCAGTTTGGGTCTGGCCATCTCTATTGCCGTCATTTTCTCGTGCGATGACGAGTGAATAAACACTCGACCTGAGAATAATTCGCTTAGCATGGAAGATACCGACCACCTCCTGTCGTTCCATGAACGATCGAGACACACAAAAAAGGATATTTATTTGAAGTTTATAGAGGTGGCACATGCAAATTTACTTAGGACGGCAGGGTAATACCGCATATAGGTAGGTATGGTGGACTCATCTGGAATAATTTGGGTTCAAGGTTTTAGATGTACAAGCAGAATTCCCACTTAGTACAGGTGAAGGCTAGCTAATAAATTGAGAAGTGGCCAGCTAGAGAGCAACAACGGTCATGAACATGCATCATGCATAAGTAACATTGGACACTAGCATGAGTAGGATATGAACACCAAGAACATAAATATCATAGTTGCTATGTTGGTTTTAATTCGACTACATGCATGAACATGTGCCAAGTCAAGCCACTCAAACATTCAGAGGAGGATACCATATCGTCATACTACATCACAATTATTTTAACGCAATGTTGATATCCAAGATAAATCATTATCCACTCCCAACTACTTATGCATGGCATGAGAAACTATAATATCTAATTGTTATCGAAAACATGTTTAATCATAATGGGCTGAATCATAAATACTAGGTTAAACATATTTACAAAAGCAGAACAAGTCGAGTTCATACCAGTTTCTCTCTGCCACATCCAGTTCATCAAATATTGTCATTATTGCCTTTCACTTCCATGACCGAACGATGTGAAAATAATAATAGTACAAGAGTGCCATGGACTAAGCTGGAATCTGTAAACATTTTATTCAACAAGAGAAGACAAGGTAAAATGAGCTCTTTGTTAGATCAACAATAATGCATATGAGAGCCACTCAACATTTTCATCCTGGTCTTCTCCTCGATATGACTCAAAAGATGGAAAAATAAATTCAGAGAAACACACTGAAATATTTTTGAAGTTTTTGGTTTTCTTGAACAAGCAAATAAAAGGGAAAAGCAAAAACGAGAGAAACTATTTACACGGAAAAGCTCCCAAGAAGCAAAAGAAGAGCAATGAAATCTTTTGGGGTTTTCTTTTTAGTACTACTCACTACAACTAATTTTTTTGGTTTTTCTAAGGTTTTTCAAACACACAATAAGAAAGCAAGAAAATAAATCCAACATGGATGGTACAATGAAAAAGTGTGGACACCGACAACTGGAATGAAATATAAAAATATGAATGTAATGTTGGTGGAAAACACGTACTCCCCCAAGTTTAGGCTTTTGGCCTAACTTGGTAATCAGTCAGTAGCCTGGATAGTAGTCAGAGTGGTAGCTCACGAAGGCTCTCGGTGCGGACACCTCGGCCTGTCGTGCTGCCTCAACCGCCTCATTGTGGGCTCGGGCCTCGCTCTCAAGAACAGAATACCTCCCCTTGTTGTGATAATCAAAGAGAGCGGGCGTAGGCAAATATGTGTATACCACAGATGCTTGGTTAAACAACAATTTATAGGTGAAATTATGAATATCTCCTTTAAGGATCTTATGATGTTTCATAGCATCAAAATCTAAATATTGCGTGGGTAGGATATGGTCAAAGGGCAAAGGTGAAACACCCAGCTCTCTTGCTAAACGCATGGCATAAATTCCATCATAGAAATAGACACTATTAGCCTTGTGTTGCAGTCTGCGTGCAACAATCGCTCTAAGATTATAACTCCTATCACCGATGAGAGCGATGCGTAAAAGGCTCAAGTCTGGAGCACAAAGTGTACTACAATCTTGTTTGCCTACAATACATTTCGCATTGAATAAAGCAAAGTACTGAATTGCGAGAAAATGAATACTCTTTATTCTACCTTGCGTCACTCCCCTCGTCTCATCGTACCAAAGACTAGTTAAGAATGATTGGTACTCAGCCCTTGACGGTTCGTCAAGCGAACCCCACAATGGGAGTTTGCAGTGGTGAGCAAATATCTCTTGTGATATGATAAATGAATTTTCATACAGTTTAAATGACACCCTAGACTCACAAGAATGAAATTTAAATCCTTTGACAAATGATTCAGTGAGGGTGTGGTGTTGATCGCACTTATCTGAAATGTAGGGACCGTGACCGGCATTGTGAACATATTGCTCAAATTCCTCCTTAATGCCCACACGCACCATATAATCATCGCATGGCCATAGGCATGTTTTGGTGGCGGCATCTCGAATGGAACTTTCACTCGGTTTAACATAAGACCGACGAGTGGAGTTGTCACTAGAAGCTGCCCTCGAGGATCTCCTCCTCGAAGAACTCCTTCCAAATAGGTTCATCATGTTCGCATACAATTTTCTGAAATTTTTTGGGGTGACAAAAATTCATCAACAAAACTTTACAAGATTGATAGCAACTACTCATAGGGATACATAGAAGCCATAGCAAGCATTCAAACTACTTAGAACTATAAGAATTCAACATGCAAGCTCATCTACATAAGCACCAAGAGTAGCTAATTATTCAAAATTTAAACCATTAAAGCAAAAACTAATTGGAAAAACGGAGGAGTCACATACCAAGCTACAATCCCCCGAAACAGTTTTGGAAACGGAGCTTCGAGCAAAGAGATTGAAATCCACGGGTTTGAGAGCAAGAACACGAGAGAGAGCAATGTTGAATTTTTTTGGAGGTAGGTGATGATGTGGTGTGAAGAGATAAGTGAGGGGGGGCCACGTGGGGACCACAACCCACCAGGGCGCGCCTGGGGTCCTGGCGCGCCCAGGTGGGTTGTGCCCACCTGGTGCACCTCCCTCTGATATTATTTGCACCAAAAATTCTTAAATATTCAAAAAAAATCGTATTAAATTTTCAGAGCATTCTGAGAACTTTTATTTTTGGGTCTTTTTTTATTGCACGGGAAATTCAGAAAACAAACAAAACATAGAATTTTATTTTATTTAACTAATAAAAACAGAAAACAAAAGGTAGGGACAAAAGGTAGTGCTTACTAAATTCATCAACTTCATACCTCTCAAAAATGATCCATCAATATGGTTGATCAAGTCTTGTTAACAACTACTTTCGATTAGCATGAAACCGAAGAACTTTCATAAATCACTAAGTTACCTCAACGGGGATATGAATGTCCCCAAAAATAAGCATTTCATATTTCTTTTTGGCAGTAGGTAGAGGTAGTTGAAAACTTCCAATATTGATTTTTCAATCAGGGGGTTCTGGTAACCTCCCGGTACTCCGAAAAATACCTGAATCACTTCGGAACCATTCTGGTGTCCGAATATAACCTTCCAATATATCGATCTTTACCTATCGACCATTTCAAGACTCCTCGTCATGTCTGTGGTCTCATCCGGGACTCCGAACAAACTTCGGTCATCAAATCACATAACTCATAATACAAATCGTCATCGAACGTTAAGCGCGCGGACCCTACGGGTTTGAGAACTATGTAGACATGACCGAGACACATCTCCGATCAATAACCAATAGCGGAACCTAGATGCTCATATTGGCTCCTACATATTCCACGAAGATCTTTATCGGTCAAACCGCATAACAACATGCGTTTATTCCCTTTGTCATCGGTATGTTAAATTACTTGCCCGAGATTCGATCGTCGGTATCATCATACCTAGTTCAATCTCGTTATCGGCAAGTCTCTTTACTCATTCCGTAATGCATCATCCCGTAACTAACTCATTAATCACATTGTTTGCAAGGCTGATAGTGATGTGCATTACCGAGAGGGCCTAGAGATACCTCTCTGATACTCGAAGTGACAAATCCTAATCTCGATCTATGCCAAAACAAACACCATCGGAGACACCTGTGGAGCATCTTTATTATCACCCAGTTACATTGTGATGTTTGATAGCACACAAAGTGTTCTTCTGGTATTCGGGAGTTGCATAATCTTATAGTCAAAGGAACATGTATAAGTCATGAAGAAAGCAATAGCAATAAAACTAAACGATCATAATGCTAAGCTAACGGATGGGTCTTGTCCCATCACAACATTCTCTAATGATGTGATCCCATTCATCAAATGACAACACATGTCTATGGTTAGGAAACTCAACCATCTTTGATTAATGAGCTAGTCAAGTAGAGGCATACTAGGGACACTCTGTTTGTCTATGTATTCACACATGTACTAAGTTTCCGGTTAATACAATTCTAGCATGAATAATAAACATTTATCATGATATAAGGAAATTAATATAAATAACAACTTTATTATTGCCTCTAGGGCATATTTCCTTCAGCTGGATATGATGAAAGCCCATGACCGGGTCAAATGGATATTTCTGAAGCAAATGCTTGGGAAATGCGGCTTTTAACCAGCCTGGATTGAGATGATCATGAGATGTGTGACAACAGCAAGTTTTAGGGTTAAATTAAATGAGACCTCTCAAGGTGTTTTTCTCCCTCGAGGGGTCTGAGGCAAGGTGATCCTCTATCCCCTTACCTGTTCCTCTTCTCTGTGGAGGGTTTCTCAGCTCTCTTAAGAAGGCACAAAGAGAAAGAAAGATAAAAGGGGTGAACTTTGGGGGCACTGGCCCTCATGTGACACAGCTCCTTTTTGCTGATGATAGCATTGTATTTCTTGAGGGAACCAAAGAAAATATGGACACACTCAAGGATATATTACAGCAATACGAGAGAGCCTTCGGACAAAGTGTCAATATGCAAAAATCATCTATCTTCTTAGGGAAGGGGTGTCAAGAAGACAAAAAAGCGGAGTTGAAAACTGCTCTCGGGGTACAATCTGAAGCTTTGAGTGAAAGGTACTTGGGTCTACCAACACTGGTTGGAAGATCAAAAGATGGAACCTTCAAGTATTTGACCGAGACATTGAAAGGAAAGGTGAGTGGGTGGAAGGGGCAAGGTTTATCCAAGGCTGCAAGGGAGGTTCTTGTCAAGTCCGGCCTCCAAGCAGTACCCGCTTTCACCATGAGCTGCTTTCGCCTCACAAAGAAGATGTGCGGGTACCTGACATCCATCTCTTCGAAATTCTAGTGGGGCGTGGCTAATGGTGAGAGGAAGGTACATTGGATCTCCTGGCAAAAGATGTGTGCAGCAAAAAGGGATGGCGGAATGGGGTTTAGGGATCTCAAAGTTTTCAACCAAGATTTGCCTGCAAAACATGCTTGGCGAATTCTCCATACCCCTACCTCTCTTTGTGCAGGGGTTCTCAATGCAAGGTATTTCAATGAGGACTCGATTCTCACAGCATCCTGCTCCCCAATGGCGTCGTATACTTTCAGAAGCATATTACATGGGAGGGATCTTCTTAGAGAGGGGTTGATATGGCGCATAGGCGATGGAACACAGGTCCGCATTCATCATACAAATTGGATCCCGAGGAGCAGCAGCATGAAGCCGTTGCGGCAGATTTATATGTCGGGTGTAACAAGAGTTTCCCACCTTCTCTCTGCTGATGGGAAGAGCTGGAATGTGGGCAGACTAGAAACAATGTTCTCACTAGATGATGGGAAAGACATCAAGCAAATTGCGGTGGGAGGACCGGGCCATGACGATTACCTAGCGTGGAACTTTACAAAGAACGGGTGCTTCACGGTGAAGTCTGCATATCACATGAAAATGGCTATGCTAAGGGCGGGGACCGGACAACCGGAACCCTCATCTTCAGTTGCAAAGCATCGTGGCTTCATGTCTTTATGGGATACTCAAGCGCCGACAAAAGCAAAAATCCATATGTGGAGACTCATCAAAAATGGCTTGGCCATCGGAGCCGAACTGCATCGTCGTCGGATAAAACCCTGAGTTTTTTGTGTTGCCTGCGGCCGAGAGGGAATAGTCCATCACATGTTTTGGTCGTGTCAGCATTCAGTACAATTTTGGCAGCTCCTACAATTGGAGATGGGAGTATCGGTGGCGATCCCACCGGTCCAGATAGGCTCCCAGAGTGAATTGGCTAGCTGGCTTATTGACTAGTTTTCCGGCGCTTCGGGTGATGAGAGGGAGGTGATGATACATGCGACTTATGTATTATGGCTGGCACGGAACGAGGCGAGAGATGGGAGAAGGATTGCAGCCCCACATGAAATCATAGCTACGGTTGTAGCTCACGTGCAGGAGTGGAAGGAGGTGCACTCAAATCAGAGACAACCTGCGATGCTGACGCCCCGTCCAAGATGGCAGGCACATGAAGATGGTTGGTTCAAAGTCAATGCAGATGGTGCAGTGTCAAAGAATGGAGACAAGGGAGGAGGTGGAGCGGTGGTGAGAGATCACTAGGGTGCTTTCAGGGCGGGCATGAGCCACTTTTTCCTGAGTATCACTGACCCAGAAGCTACGGAGATTATGGCGTGTAAAAGGGCACTGGAGCTTGCAAGGGAGGTGGTGCCAGGAAGAGTTCATGTAGAACTAGATAGCCAGAATGTGGTGCACATGCTAAATCAACCATCAAAGAACCTGGGAGCTGCTGGACCCTGGGTGGAGGAGATTAAAAGCCTCTTATGTTCTTTTGAGAGTTTTAAAGTGTCTTGGATTGGAAGATCCGCTAATGTTGCCGCGCATAAATTTGCTGGAGATGAACTAAATAAGATTTGGTTGGGGGCTTCCTCGGATTTTGTTCTTGATGTAATCTCGGAATACATTCCGAGCTTCGTTGGTTAAATAAAGCGGCAGTATTACCCTAAAAAAGATCATTCTATTTTTGACCATAATGTCTAGCTACCTTTGTATACACAAGCTGTATGTATGCGTACACAAACCGATCAGCCAGAGCGCACAGCCCCTCCATCTTGAGCTGGCCCATTTTTTCCTTTTTTATTTTTAACCTTCAAAAAATAGTTAAAGGAGATAGGATTCAAACTCCCAACCTCTTAGTTTAATCTTTCCCTAATATTAAAGGGAGGATTGTTTCTCCACCTTTTTTGTCCATGGTGGGGCCATCAGTTTTTTCGTCCGTCTTGGGTGCCTATATGTCCCTAGCCTTGGTTGGTCCTCCGTTTTTATAAAAAGAAAAAAAGTCTGAACTGGAAAAAACAAACATGCAAGGCGGGATTCAATCCCTGGACTGCTTGGTTGGTACTCGCGCTGCCAACCAGCTCAGCTGTGCTGCTGTTTATGCTTAAATTAAACACCTCTACCTTTTGATAGAGGAGTGGGCGTGCGGAAATAAGGTACTACAAAAGTCATGCGAGGAGGGTTACATAATTTTTTTGAGGGGCGGATTAGGTACTTAATATCGTTCACTACGATGAGGCCAGCCCAACTAATCAACCACTTGGCCTTAACCTGTTTAACAATGCAGCCGCATTTAATTGATTAGTGGCCTCAAATTATTAAATAGTCCCATCTTGTTTTCTTATATTCAGTCCTTCTAATTTATATATCTCTTTCAAGTTCCTAGGTATTAAGGAAGTGTCCCGGGAATCAGTAAGGTTGAATGACAAGGGATGAGGAATGGAAAAAACTTTGGCCCAGCCACGTGATGCAACCATTCGGAAGGCGGCCGTTTGGTCATTTACTACCACTGTCGTTATTTGGCAGTCTTTACGAGATATGAGATTTCGTTCGAGTCCAAACTGTTACTTTCTTTGGTAGATTTATTCATTATTCTGATCCGTGCTTGACTCTTTCAAATGAAGTGCACTAAAGTGGTTGTACTAGCTATGTGGTTTGTTTTCACTAATGTGTATTTGAACCATTGAATATGTTTAACTATAACAGTTGCGGTATGAGAAAGACATGCATAAAAAAGTGATTGATTAAATGGTCTATGTTGTTCTTCTCACTAATTTGACTTTTTGTTTATTTAAATCCTTCATTTTTAGAAGAGAATTAAATAGATGTTTCACTTGATTTTATGTGTTATTATTGGGCTAGGGTCATATGATATTTTATGTAGTTTTCTTATAAAGAATGCTTTTATATTTTTTCCTTCTTTCCACCGTCACTCTGAATATTTGGATGTACTGAATAATACGTCTTTTAGTTTCAAACTTTTTGTCTCAGTGGTAACAGCTAATCAAACTTTTGCTCACTTTAAGAATAATTATATTATTATTTCTCAATTCAACCATAGCTGACATAATTTGCATTGTTCACTGTAGCAAAAAAAAATTAGGTAGATATTTATCAGTTTAGATGTATTCTGTTCTTTAAGATGAGGCTGGGTATGGGGATAACTTTTTCCATTGCGACACACCGTAAGGTCTTTCGAAAGTAGCATGCTAGACTCTGATGATGTAGCTCGTTGCCTTGAGATTGTCATGTTTGTTGTCATGTTTTTCGTGAGGTGGACAATGTGACCATGATGGCCAAGAGAGTGGTAACATGGATAGGTCACTTGGAGCGTGCGGGGATTTTCTTTTGTCCCGTTGCAACGCACGGGCATATGTGCTAGTTCCACACAATGTAACCAACTGGGAAAGCTAAGTTGTCATGCGTAGGTACTTCTCTTACCCTTTTTGTTGTCCATCTTCTCAGTCGTTTTTTTGTTTTGTTTGGCCATTTTATTCTTTGGTTTTATTCTTTTTTTATTTTTCTTTGTAAAACACGCTCGTCCCCGTGTTAACAAAACGAGTCACACGCGTGACGTTAAACACACACAGTTGACACAAAAAAAATATTAAATACAAAAGGTGAGCGCGTTTCAGTAAATCAATGAAGGAAAAGTCCGCATGCATAAGATGGATGGATGATCCATTCCATGTTGTCTATACACATGACGTACAGGTTCTCATCGCATCAGTTGCCATATCGGTCCTCAGAAAAAGAATTAAATTAAACGCAAAACAAATAATAAGACGTGTTTGAAGGAACGAACGAAAACGTATACTGACTGGGCAGTGCTTGGTTTCAATGTAGATTTTACTAATTTAAATGCTTCGGTTATTTGCAATTTTTGTTATTATCAACCAACATTAACATTTTTTATGTCCTAATCATTTCTTGAAATTTGTCAACAATTTTAGAATTTTAAATTGTGTATAATTTTTTTGTAAACTTGAACACTTATTCTAGATTAATTAACAAATTCGCAACAATTTTAGAATTTTGCGTGTGGAACTGCCAAGGGCATGCCCACATGCTGGCAAAATTTGATGTCATTTCGTGTGTCAACAAATACACCATGTTCTACCGGGACCGTTCAGGTCTGCCGGTAGGGCAAGTCTCACAACACTTTTTTCACCTCACCAAACATAACCAATTTTCCCCCACACAATTGCATCACCATGGCCAGCGGACATGCAAACTTTCGTTCATTTCCGGCATTCTATGCATTTTCTATGGATTTTCCCTGTGAAAAATCCCTAAACACAGGGCGGATGTGACACAACGTGCGTTCAATGTCCGAAATCGTTCATTTTTTTTGTGTTGGGGGCTTCTCACATGCTGGCAAAATTTGGTGTCATTTTGTGCAGGGCAACAAATACACCATGTTCAACCGGGATCGTTCGGGTATGCCAGTAGGGCAAGTCTCGAATCAGTTTTTTCTCCTCCACCAAACGTACCTAAAACTCTTCCACACAATGACATCACCATGCCCAACATGCATGCCAAGTTTTGTTTCTGACATTCTATGCATTTTCTAATATTTTCCCGGTGAAAACCCCTAAAACAAAGGGCGGACGTGACCCAACATGCGTTCGCTGTCCGAATTCGTTCATTTTTTGCGCGGGGGGCTGCCATGGGCATGCGCACATGCTGGCAAATTCCGGTACCATTTTGTGCATGGAAACAACTACACCATGTTCAACCGGGACAACTGGGGTCTGTCGGTAGGACAAGTCTCGAAGCACATTTTTTCACCTTCACCAAACGTACCCAAATTGTTTCCACACAATGGCATCACCATGGCCAACATGCATGCCAAGTTTCGTTCATTTATGGCATTGTATGCATTTTCTATGGTTTTTTCAGTGAAAAAACCTTAAATAAAGAGGTTGGACGTGTTGCAAAGTGCTCAGCGTTAGAACTTGTTCATTTTTTCGTGGGAGTGGAGCTGATCCGGTGTTGCGCGGGGTCCCAACATCACATATCCGTTGGTGGTGATGTGCCAATCCTTCGGCAACCACGCCGACGGTGGAGCGAGCAACCCGCAGTGGCTCAACTTCGCCTGCAGCCACGAGAGAGTCGACGACCAAGATCAGTTGTCGCCACTATCAGATCCGGAGAGAGCCATCGAGAACAGAAGGGGCGACTGGGGAGGACCGGGGCGACAGTGGAAAACCGGGGCGATGGGGGACCGAGGAGGAGGAGGAGGAGGAGGAGGGGGCGATGTTTGACGGTTGGCCGGCCCCGGCTTTTTATAGACGGCGGCCGTGATGGCAATAGGTTGGTAGGCACTGCATCGGTGGGAACGCGGGGCCAGGCGGCGCGACGCAACGACTTAATGGCGGGGCGGGCGAGGTGGCATGCGGCAGTGAAAGTGGCGCGGTAGGCGAGGCAGGTGTCGTGGATCTAAGACTGACAGTAGAATGGGGGTAGGTATGAGGAGGCAAGATCCTAGCTATGGCGAAGTTGTACACACGAGTTTTACGAGTTCAGACCATTCGTGGAGGAAGTAACAGCCCTACGTCTCGGTGCCCATAGGCGGTCGACTGGATTATGTATGTGTGTGTTTACAGGGGGTGCGAACCCTTGTGCCAGTGGAGGGGGGTGGCTTATATAGAGTGCGCCAGGACCCAACCAGCCCATGTTACAAGGGGTTTAAGGTACATCAAGAGGGGGGCGTTACTGGTAACGCTAGCAATTAAGTGACATAAATGCCTATTAAGTCTATGGAGTAAATGTCCGACCGTTGTCGTGCAGAGTGACTTTAGGTCTTTTGTCTGTCGAGTGATAATTGTTGTGGTCGAGTGACTTTGAATCTTCCGAGTGGAATGCCTTGTAGTCGAGTGGATGATGCTATCCCTTGAATGCTTCTGGTTTTAAGATGGTGTCCTAGGGGAGGGTGTCTAGGTCAGGCCTATGACCCTACCCTAGGTACATAGCTTCATCATTAGCCCCCGAATGGATCAGGGTTTGAGTGGAGAAGGAGTTGAGAACACCTCTGATTCAATTTTCGCGCTTCAGAAGCGTCTTATTGGGACCAAATGAGCAATCATGATGACTTCAACTTCTTTTTCAGTCGCCTGGATCCATTCTTGGTTCTTCCGAGTGAACTTTTACTATGATGCTTCGAGTACTGATATGAGAAAAATCTTCCGTCTGACAGGTTGCTCTGCTGCTCGCGGATATTGTGGGATTCGAATTTTGGGGAAGCGCGCGGGGCGGAGGAGGTCGCAGTAATCGGACGGGATTAGGCAGGGCCGCCCCGATCATCGCGCCACCTTTTTCGCCACGTATCTCGCGCGCGACTGTTGCGGGATTTGATAGGATCGTCCGAACCCACACACTACTAGGAAA
This sequence comes from Triticum urartu, assembly GCF_003073215.2. NCBI lineage: Eukaryota > Viridiplantae > Streptophyta > Magnoliopsida > Poales > Poaceae > Triticum > Triticum urartu. Next base: position 53,134,809 of record NC_053023.1, read on the forward strand.
AAGCCTATACACAGAATCTTACCAGCAGCGCGCTTTAAAATCAGGCGCTACTGCTAAGTAGCAGTAGCGCGGGCCATGGAAACTCGCTGCTGAAACAAGTTTATCAGTAGCGCGTGCACTCCAAGAAGCGCTACTGCTAAAATTCCCACGACGCCGCCGCGAGGCCAGTTATAGCAGCAGCGCGTTAAAATAAACAGCGCTACTGCTACGTAACGTAGCAGCAGCGCATTCGGGCAATAATCGCTACTGCTAAATTAACTACAAAAATCAATGAGCATTCAGCGCATTCAGCGCATTCAGCGTAACGTAGCAGCAGCGTATTTTTTTATGTCTATGTCTATTTTTACATACTGACACATAGCAGTAGCGCGTTCAGGCCGAAAGGCGCTACTGATAGGTAGTTTAGCAGTAGCGCGTTTACCTATAGCGCACTACTGCTATTCCATTCCATCTCCCCCACTCACTAGCCTCATCCACAGATCACACTCACACACACTCACGGTCTCCTCCTCATCCCCCGCGCCGCCGGTCCTCCCCCGTCGCCCCTCCCCCGATCTGCGCCGCTGTCGCCTTATCCTCCTCGCTGGACTCGGTACCGGCCTCCTCCTCCGTCCTCCCTCCACTCGCCGCTGGCCGCCCCCTCCTCGCTCCGCCTTCCTCCTCGATCCGTCCTCCCTCCACTCGCCGCCGGCCGGCCCCTCCTCGCTCCGCCTTCCTCCTCCGTCCTACTATCTTCTCCCTCCTCGAGTCGCCCCTCCTTGTCCCTCCTCCCTGATACATTTTGATTTAGTAGGCTTTCATATGTAACATTTTGATTTAGTTGATATGACTCAGTTGATTAGTAGGCTAGTTGATTTAGTTGATTTAGAACATTTTGATTTAGTTTATTTAGTAGGCTAGTTGATTTAGAACATTTTGATTTAGTTGATTTAGTATGCTATTGGATTTAGTATGCTAGTGGATTTAGTATGCTAGTTGATTTAGTTGATTTAGTATGCTCGATTTAGTTTTTTTGTAATAAGTTATTTTTTGGCAAAATGTAGGTGCCAATTTAGTTAAATTTGCCACTTGTTTCCTGTGAAGTGAATCGTTAATCCTTTGCTCATATTGCTTTAGGAAAATGGCGCCACCACCAGCACCACTATGTCGACTGTGCAAGTCAAGGTGCGCCAGCAGCCTTGCAACTGGCAAGCTGTTCGGCATCTACTTCCATCCGAGTTTTCGTCATGCGGCGGTAAGAAATTAGATGAAATGTAACAACTATTTTATTTTTAGTGTTGGCATTATTGCATTGTATCATTTTGCTTTTCTTACACAGATCGTCCCATGCAATGTGAGGTTGAAATTCAACAAGCTGATAGGAGACACTGTGATATTTGAGGCTCCTGGGGGGCCGTACACTATGGAGGTCGAGAAAGGATCCAATATGTCGCAGATTGGAGGAGATGGATGGGCCTGTTTCCTCGCTCGCATGCGTCTTACTGGTGGTGAGTTGATCAGATTCTCCTTCAGAGCAGAAAGACCCAAGCTGGTTGTCATTTATATCAACCTGGTGGAAGATGATGAAGATGACGAAGATGATGAAGATAATGAGGACCCACTCAATGAAGATGACGAGAACCCACTTCATGAAGCCATCATAGCTCAAAGAATGAGGCTGAGCGAGGAGGAGGTGTGCAATCTATGGGACATAATTCCGCCACGTGATGACTTTGTCGGGGTGCCATTCGTAACCCGCCTGACAAGTACCATGGTCGATCGGCATGAAATGGTATGTTATACGTACTGCATGTAGTAATTTGATGATATATATATATGCTTTATTGTTATACTTACAAATGCAAATTATCCGATTATATGCTTAGTGAATCCGATGATATGCTTAGTGTAGAGTCCAATGATATGCTTTGTGGAATCTAGTTGATGATATACTTTAGTGTAGAGTCTGATCACATGCTTATTAGTGTAGAATCCAAGGAACTATTAATAGTGTAGATAATCCATATATATACTTATTAGTAGAATTCATGATTAATTAGTACAAATGCGTAGTACTGTGTCTTTTGATAGTGTAAAAATCTAGACTTAATAGAAATATATTTGCAAGAGTATGTGTGAGGCTATTTATTAATTGATATGTTTTTCTTATTCAGAGATTGCCAAAGAACCTATCTGTGAGTTGTGGTATCGAGCCTGATGAAGAAGGCTCAGTTGGACTACGCCTTACCGCAAGGGGCTCCGTCACCACATGTACTTACCGCATGGGCACAGATGTTCGCACACACTTGAACTCGGTTGGGTGGAAGAGATTCCTCGTTGGCAAGAATCTTCGTGCTGGACAGGCCATCCTAATTACTATCAGGAACACCCACCGCCCAGGCTTGAGGATGATGATCGTCGTCAATATCATCTAGAACTACATATGTGTGTGTGGCTATATCATCTAGAACTACATATGATGATCATCGTCGATATCATGTAGAACTACATATGATGATCGTCGTCGATATCATCTAGAACTAAATATGATGATTGTCGTCGATGTCACCTTGTACTGCTTGAGGATGCATGTTGAGTATATATGAAATTGTTATCTAGTACTCCCTCGGTTCCAAATTACTCGTCGTGGTTTGAGTTCAAATTTGAACTAAAACCAGGACGAGTAATTTCGAACCGAGGAAGTACTACCTAGTACCTATAATGCTTTATGAAATTGATATCTAGTAGTACCTAGTATCTGGAAATTGTAGTGTATCGAAGCTGGAATGGGAAATGGTGAAAGATATAACAGTAGCGCTGGACCGGGAAATCGCTACAGCTAAGTAATAGCAGCGCGTTCCTGAAAAGCGCTGCTGCTATAGTCAATAGTGGTAGCGCGGGTACAGGCAGCGCTACTAATAAGAGTTAGCTGTAGCGCCTTATTGGTAGCGCGGGCACCCGCGCTGCTGCTAGCCTTTTCCCTAGTAGTGACAGGTCAGCCACTCGGAAACGGCCTCATATAAGGTGCCGGATTGGGGTTTTTTTGCACAGTGCGTTCCCATTCTCCCCCTCCTTCTCCACCTCATCCAACTCTGCTCCCGGCGCCACCGCTCTGCTCGAGCTCCGCCCGCTGCAATGGGGAAGTGATGTCTACTGCACAACCTTCTTCTTGTAGACGTTGTTGGGCCTCCAAGTGCAGAGGTTTGAAGGACAGTAGAAAATTTCCCTCAAGTGGATGACCTAAGGTTTATCCATCCGTGGGAGGCATAGGATGAAGATGGTCTCTCTCAACCAACCCTACAACCAAATAACAGAGTCTCTTGTGTCCTCAACACACCCAATACAATGGTAAATTGTATAGGTGCACTAGTTCGGTGAAGAGATGGTGATACAAGTGCAGTATGGATGGTAGATAAAGGTTTTTGAAATCTGAAAAATATAAAAACAGCAAGGTAACTAATGATAAAAGTGAGCACAAATGGTATTGCAATGCGTTGAAACAAGGCCTAGGGTTCATACTTTCACTAGTGCAGGTTCTCTCAACAATAATAACATAATTGGATCATATAACTTTCCATCAACATGCAACAAAGAGTCACTCCAAAGTCACTAATAGCGGAGAACAAATGAAGAGATTATGGTAGGGTACGAAACCACCTCAAAGTTATCCTTTCTGATCGATCTATTCAAGAGTCCGTAGTAAAATAACATGAAGCTATTCTTTCCGTTCAATCTATCATAGAGTTCGTACTATAATAACACCTTAAGACACAAATCAATCAAAACCCTAATGTCACCTAGATACTCCAATGTCACCTCAAGTATCCGTGGGTATGGTTATACGATATGCATCACACAATCTCAGATTCATCTATTCAACCAACACAAAGAACTTCAAAGAGTGCCCCAAAGTTTCTACCGGAGAGTCAAGACGAAAACATGTGCCACCCCCTATGCATAGGTTCATGGGCGGAACCCGCAAATTGATCACCAAAACATACATCAAGTGGATCATGTGATATCCCATTGTCACCACAGATAAGCACGTGCAAGACATACATCAAGTGTTCTCAAATCCTTAAAGACTCAATCCACAGAATAGTGGGAGTATCATAAGAGACTTGAATACTATAAATTGTTTCCACATTAAAAGAGTAATGTTCAAAAAAGGGGTAATCATAATCATGACAAGTTTTATAAATATAATCATCACTACTTTTTATAGCATACATGTCATCACAATAATCATCATAAGTAGCAACTTTGTTCTCATCATAATCAATTGAAACCTCTTGCAAGATAGTGGAATCATTACTAAATAAAGTCATGACCTCTCTAAATCCACTTTGATAATTATCACAATAAGATTCAACATCCTCCAGAATAGTGGGATCATTACTTCCTAAAGTTGACACTCTTCCAAACCCATTTTCATAATTATCACAATAAGATTCAACATCCTCAAAAATAGTGGGATCATTACTTCCTAAAGTTGACACTCTTCCAAACCCAATTTCATCAATATAATCATCATAAGTAGGAGGCATGCTATCATCATTATAAATTTGCATATCAAAACTTAGGAGACTAAAAATATCATCTTCATTAAACGTAGCGTCCCCAAGCTTGGTACAAACATTAATTGCAACAAATATATTCTCAAAAACATCATCTTCATCAAACATAACATCCCCAAGCTTGGGCCTTTTCATATCATAAGCATAATCACTCTCATCGTTAATAGTATGGATAGCACCAATAGTATAGCAATTATCATCATCACAAGGAGTAATAGGAGCAACATTATTTGGGAGAGATACCTTTCTACCTTTGCTTCTCCGTATTTTCTTTTTCTTCTTCACATCATGTGTGGGTTCAACCCTCTTTTTGGAGCTCCTTATTAATGAGATTGGTTGAATAGAAGGCTCCTCCTCGTTACCTGATTCATCATAAGAAATAATAGGAGGATATTGGGAAGTCTCTTCCCTTTCATTAGTATTCTCTTCATCTTCTATTTGTTTTCTTTTCTTTATGTAATTGGCAATATAAGGATTTTCAATACAATTCACCGCACAATACATATAAATTTCCTCTAGATCAAAATCAAGAAGTTTATCATGGGCAAATACTAGAAGATAGTTAGTTATATGTTTCATTTCTTCATAACCCATAAGAAAACTAAGTTCATTATGATTTGCAAGGGAAATCAAGTCATCACAATTTTTAGAAACGATTAGATCATGAAACAATTTGCATCAGATGGTTAAATGACCACGTTCATTGCAAAGTTCACAAGTACAGCTAAGAAAATTTAAATTTTCAGCACAAACATCTAGCCTTTCTTGCAACCATTTAGTTTCTAAGTACTTATGCCTCTTGCAAAATCTATCTTCCCTAATTGGTGTGTACTTGCAAACTCTATGCACTCCACAAAAATTGACATGCTTATAAGAGACATTCTCATCATGACTAGTGCAATCATCATTAGTACTAAGGATATTCAAAGAGTTCATACTAATAACATTGCAATCATGCTCATCATTCAAAGATTTAGTGCCAAACAGTTTAATGCATTATTCTTCTAACACTTTGGCACAATTTTCCTTTCCATCATACTCATGAAAGATATTAAAAAGATGAAGCGTATGAGGCAAACTCAATTCTATTTTTTTGTAGTTTTCTTTTATAAACTAAACTAGTGCTAAAACAAGAAACAAAAAGATTCAATTGCAAGATCTAAAGATATACCTTCAAGCGCTAACCTCCCTGGCAACGGCGCCAGAAAAGAGCTTGATGTCTACTACACAACCTTCTTCTTGTAGACGTTGTTGGGCCTCCAAGTGTAGAGGTTTGTAGGACAGTAGAAAATTTTCCTCAAGTGGATGACCTAAGGTTTATCAATCCGTGGGAGGCGTAGGATGAAGATGGTCTCTCTCAAGCAATCCTGCAACCAAATAATAAAGAGTCTCTTGTGTCCCCAACACACCCAATACAATGGTAAATTGTATAGGTGCACTAGTTCGGCGAAGAGATGGTGATACAAGTGCAATATGTATGGTAGATAAAGGTTTTTGAAATCTGAAAATATAAAAACAGCAAGGTAACTAATGATAAAAGTGAGCACAAACGGTATTGCAATGCATTGAAACAAGGCCTAGGGTTCATACTTTCACTAGTGCAAGTTCTCTCAACAATAATAACATAATTGGATCATATAACGGAAGGAAATATGCCCTAGAGGCAATAATAAAGTTATTATTTATTTCCTTATATCATGATAAATGTTTATTATTCATGCTAGAATTGTATTAACCGGAAACATAATACATGTGTGAATACATAGACAAACAGAGTGTCACTAGTATGCCTCTACTTGACTAGCTCGTTAATCAAAGATGGTTATGTTTCCTAACCATGGACAAAGAGTTGTTATTTGATTAACGGGATCACATCATTAGGTGAATGATCTGATTGACATGACCCATTCCATTAGCTTAGCACCCGATCGTTTAGTATGTTGCTATTGCTTTCTTCATGACTTATACATGTTCCTATGACTATGAGATTATGCAACTCCCTTTTGCCGGAGGAACACTTTGTGTGCTACCAAACATCACAACGTAACTGGGTGATTATAAAGGTGCTCTACAGGTGTCTCCAAAGGTACATGTTGGGTTGGCGTATTTCGAGATTAGGATTTGTCACTCCGATTGTCGGAGAGGTATCTCTGGGCCCTCTCGGTAATGCACATCACATAAAGCCTTCAAGCATTGCAACTAATGAGTTAGTTGTGAGATGATGTATTACAGAACGAGTAAAGAGACTTGCCGGTAACGAGATTGAACTAGGTATTGAGATACCGACGATCGAATCTCGGGCAAGTAACATACCGATGACAAAGGGAACAACGTATGTTGTTATGCGGTCTGACCGATAAAAGATCTTCGTAGAATATGTAGGAGCCAATATGAGCATCCAGGTTCCGCTATTGGTTATTGACCGGAGACATGTCTCGGTCATGTCTGCATTGTTCTCGAACCCGTAGGGTCCGCACGCTTAAGGTTTCGATGACAGTTATATTATGAGTTTATGCGTTTTGATGTACCGAACGTTGTTCGGAGTCCCGGATGTGATCACGGACATGACGAGGAGTCTCAAAATGGTCGAGACATAAATATTGATATATTGGAAGCCTATGTTTGGATATCGGAAGTGTTCCGGGTGAAATCGGGATTTTACCGGATTACCGGGAGGATACCGGAACCCCCCGGGAAAGTATATGGGCCTTAGTGGGCCTTAGTGGAAGAGAGGAGAGGTGGCCAGAGATGGGCCGAGCGCCCCCCCCCCCCCTTGGTCCGAATAGGACAAGGAGAGGGGGCCGGCCCCCCTTCCTCCTCTCTCTCCTCTTTTCCCCCCTCCGCGAATCCTATTCCAACTAGGAAAGGGGGGAGTCCTACTCCCGGAAGGAGTAGGACTCCTCCTGGCGCGCCACCTCTTGGCCGGCCAGCCCCCCCCCCTTTTTGAGCCTTTATATACGGAGGCACGGGGCACCCCTAGGGACACAAGTTGATCCACGTGATCATATTCTTAGCCGTGTGCGGTGCCCCCTTCCACCATAGTCCTCGATAATATTGTAGCGGTGCTTAGGCGAAGCCCTGCGACGGTAGAACATCAAGATCGTCACCACGCCGTCGTGCTGACGGAACTCTTCCCCGACACTTTGCTGGATCGGAGTCCGGGGATCGTCATCGAGCTGAACGTGTGCTAGAACTCGAAGGTGCCGTAGTTTCAATGCTTGATCGGTCGGGCCGTGGAGACGTACGACTACATCAACCAAACGCTTCCGTTGTCGATCGACAAGGGTACGTAGATCACACTCTCTCCCTCTCGTTGCTATGCATCACCATGATCTTGTGTGTGCATAGGAAATTTTTTGAAATTACTACGAAACCCAACAGTGGTATCAGAGCCAGGTTTTATATGTTGATGTTATATGCACGAGTAGAACACAAGTGAGTTGTGGGCGATATAAGTCATACTTCTTACCAGCATGTCATACTTTGGTTCGGCGGTATTGTTGGACGAAGCGGCCCGGACCGACATTACGCGTACGCTTACGCGAGACCGGTTCTCCCGACGTGCTTTGCACAAAGGTGGCTAGCGGGTGACAGTTTCTCCAACTTTAGTTGAACCGAGTGTGGCTACGCCCGGTCCTTACGAAGGTTAAAACAGCACCAACTTGACAAACTATCGTTGTGGTTTTGATGCGTAGGTAAGATTGGTTCTTGCTTAAGCCCGTAGCAGCCACGTAAAACTTGCAACAACAAAGTAGAGGACGTCTAACTTGTTTTTGCAGGGCATGTTGTGATGTGATATGGTCAAGACATGATGCTAAATTTTATTGTATGAGATGATCATGTTTTGTAACCGAGTTATCGGCAACTGGCAAGAGCCATATGGTTGTCGCTTTATTGTATGCAATGCAATCACACTGTAATGCTTTACTTTATCACTAAGCGGTAGCGATAGTCGTGGAAGCATAAGATTGGCGAGACGACAATGATGCTACGACGGAGATCAAGGTGTTGCGCCGATGACGATGGTGATCACGACGGTGCTTCGAAGATGGAGATCACAAGCACAAGATGATGATGGCCATATCATATCACTTATATTGATTGCATGTGATGTTTATCTTTTATGCATCTTATCATGCTTAGATTGACGGTAGCATTATAAGATGATGTCTCACTAATTATCAAGAAGTGTTCTCCCTGAGTATGCACCATTGCGAAAGTTCTTCGTGCTGAGACACCACGTGATGATCGGGTGTGATAGGCTCTACGTTCAAATACAACGGGTGCAAAACAGTTGCACACGCGGAATACTCAGGTTATACTTGACGAGCCAAGCATATACAGATATGGCCTCAGAACACGGAGACCGAAAGGTCGAGCGTGAATCATATAGTAGATATGATCAACATAGTGATGTTCACCAATGAAACTACTCCATCTCACGTGATGATCGGACATGGTTTAGTTGATTTGGATCACGTAATCACTTAGAGGATTAGAGGGATGTCTATCTAAGTGGGAGTTCTTAAGTAATATGATTAATTGAACTTAAATTTATCATGAACTTAGTCCTGGTAGTATTTTGCAAATTATGTTGTAGATCAATAGCTCGCGTTGTTGCTTCCCTGTGTTTATTTTGATATGTTCCTAGAGAAAATTGTGTTGAAAGATGTTAGTAGCAATGATGCGGATTGGATCCGTGATCTGAGGTTTATCCTCATTGCTGCACAGAAGAATTATGTCCTTGATGCACCGCTAGGTGACGGACCTATTGCAGGAGCAGATGCAGACGTTATGAACGTTTGGCTAGCTCAATATGATGACTACTTGATAGTTTAGTGCACCATGCTTAATGGCTTAGAATCGGGACTTCAAAGATGTTTTGAACGTCATGGAGCATATGAGATGTTCCAGGAGTTGAAGTTAATATTTCAAGCAAATACCCGAGTTGAGAGATATGAAGTGTCCAACAAGTTCTATAGCTAAAAGATGGAGGAGAATCGCTCAACTAGTGAGCATGTGCCCAGATTGTATGAGTACTACAATCACTTGAATCAAGTGGGAGTTAATCTTCCAGATAAGATAGTGATTGACAGAATTCTCTAGTCACCATCACCAAGTTAGTAGAACTTCGTGATGAACTATGATATGTAAGGGATAACGGAAACGATTCCCAAGCTCTTCGTAATGCGGAAATTGACGAAGGTAGGAATCGAGAAAAACATCAAGTGTTGATGGTAGACAAGACCACTAGTTTCAAGAAAAGGGCAGAGGGAAGAAGGGGAACTTCAAGAAGAACAGCAAGCAAGTTGCTGCTCAAGTGAAGAAGCCCAAGTCTGGTCCTAAGCCTGAGACTAAGTGTTTCTACTGCAAAGGGACTGGTCGCTGGAAGCGGAACTACCCCAAGTGATTGGCAGATAAGAAGGATGGCAAAGTGAACATAAGTATATTTGATATACATGTTATTGATGTGTACTTTACTAGTGTTTATAGCAACCCCTCAGTATTTGATACTAGTTCAGTTTCTAAGATTAGTAACTCGAAACGGGAGTTGCAAAATAAACAGAGACTAGTTAAGGGTGAAGTGACGATGTGTGTTGGAAGTGGTTCCAAGATTGATATGATCATCATCGCACACTCCCTATACTTTCGGGATTAGTGTTGAACCTGAATAAGTGTTATTTGGTGTTTGCGTTAAGCATAAATATGATTTGATCATGTTTATTGTAATACGGTTATTCATTTAAGTAAGAGAATAAATTGTTGTTCTGTTTACATGAATAAAACCTTATATGGTTACACACCCAATGAAAATAGTTCATTGGATCTCGATCGTAGTGATCCACATAATCATAATATTGAAACCAAAAGATGCAAAGTTAATAATGATAGTGCAATTTATTTGTAGCACTGCCGTTTAGGTCATATTGGTGTAAAGCGCATGAAGAAACTCCATGCTGATGGGAGTTCGGAATCACTTGATTATGAATCACTTGATGCTTGCGAACCATGCCTCATGGGCAAGATGACTAAGACTCCGTTCTCCGGAGCGAGCAACTGACTTATTGGAAATAATACATACTGATGTATGCGGTCCAATGAGTGTTAAGGCTCACGGCAAGTATTGTTATTTTCTGAACTTCACAGATGATTTGAGCAGATATGGGTACATCTACTTGATGAAACATAAGTCTGAAACATTTGAAAAGTTCAAAGAATTTCAGAGTGAAGTGGAAAATCATCGTGACAAGAAAATAAAGTTTCTACGATCTGATCGCATGCCACATGGAACACCACAGCATAATGGTGTGTCCGAACGTCATAACCGTACTTTATTGGATATAGTGCAATCTATGATGTCTCTTACCGATCTACCACTATCGTTTTGGGGTTATGCATTAAAGACAGCTGCATTCACGTTTAAAAGGGCACCATCTAAGTCCGTTGAGACGACACAATCTGAACTGTGGTTTGGCAAGAAACCAAAGTTGTCGTTTCTTAAAGTTTGGGATTGTAATGCTTATATGAAAAAGTTTCATCCTGATAAGCTCAAACCCAGATCGGAGAAATATGCCTTCATAGGATACCCAAAGGAGACTATTGGGTACACCTTCTATCACAGATCCGAAGGCAAGACATTCATTGCTAAGAATGGATCCTTTCCAGAAAAGGAGTTTCTCTCGAAAGAAGTGAGTGGGAGGAAAGTAGAAAACTTGATAAGGTAATTGTACCATCTCCCTTATTGGAAAGTAGTTCATCATAGAAATCTGTTCTTGTGACTACTACACCAATTAGTGAGGAAGCTAATGATGATGATCATGTAACTTCAGATCAAGTTACTACCGAATCTCGTAGGTAAACCAGAGTGAGATCCGCACCAGAGTGGTACGGTAATCCTGTTCTGGAAGTCATGTTACTAGACCATGACGAACTTGCGAACTATGAAGAAGCGATGGTGAGCCCAGATTCCGCAAAATGGCTTGAGGCCATGAAATCTGAGATGGGATCCACGTATGAGCACAAAGTATGGACTTTGGTTGACTTGCCCGATGATCGGCAAGCCATAGAAAATAAATGGATCTTCAAGAGGAAGACGGACGCTGATAGTAGTGTTACTCTCTACAAAGCTAGAATTGTCGCAAAAGGTTTTTGACAAAGTTCAAGGTGTTGACTACGATGAGATTTTCTCACTCGTATCGATGCTTAAAAGTCTGTCCAAATCATGTTAGCAATTGCCGCATTTTATGAAATCTGGCAAATGGATAACAAAACTGCAATCCTTAATGGATTTCTTAAAGAAAGAGTTGTATATGATGCAACCAGAAGGTTTTGTCAATCCTAAAGGTGCTAACAAAATAAGCAAGCTCCAGCGATCCATCTATGGACTGGTGCAAGCATCTCGGAGTTGGAATAAACGCTTTGATAGTATGATCAAAGCATATAGATTTAAACAGACTTGCGGTGAAGCCTGTATTTACAAGAAAGTGAGTGGGAGCACTACAACATTTCTGATAAGTATATGTGAATGACATATTGTTGATCGGAAATAATGTAGAATTATTCTGCAAAGCATAAAGGAGTGTTTGAAAGGAGTTTTTCAAAGAAAGACCTCGGTGAAGCTGCTTACATATTGAGCATCAAGATCTATAGAGATAGATCAAGACGCTTGATAAGTTTTTTTTCAATGAGTACATACCTTGACAAGATTTTGAAATAGTTCAAAATGGAACAGTCATAGAAAGGGTTCTTACCTGTGTTACAAGGTATGAAATTGAGTAAGACTCAAAGCCCGACCACGGCAGAAGATAGAAAGAGAATGAAATTCATTCCCTATGCCTCAGCCATAGGTTCTATAAAGTATGCCATGCTGTGTACCAGATCTATTGTATACCCTACACTGATTTTGGCAAGGTAGTACAATAGTGATATAGGAGTAGATCACTGGACAACGGTCAAAATTATCCTTAGTGGAATAAGGATATGTTTCTCGATTATGGAGGTGACAAAAAGGTTTGTCGTAAAGGGTTACATCGATGCAAGTTTTGACACTAATCTAGATGACTCTAAGTCTCAATCTGGATACATATTGAAAGTGGGAGCAATTAGCTAGAGTAGCTCTATGCAGAGCATTGTTGACATAGAAATTTGCAAAATACATACGGATCTGAATGTGGCAGACCCGTTGACTAAGATTCTCTCTCAAGCAAAACATGATCACACCTTAGTACTCTTTGGGTGTTAATCGCATAGCGATGTGAACTAGATTACTGAATCTAGTAAACCCTTTGGGTGTTGGTCACATGAAGATGTGAACTAATCACATAAAGATGTGAACTATTAGTGTTAAATCACATGGTGATGTGAACTAGATTATTGACTCTAGTGCAAGTGGGAGACTGAAGGAAATATGCCCTAGAGGCAATAATAAAGTTATTATTTATTTCCTTATATCATGATAAATGTTTATTATTCATGCTAGAATTGTATTAACCGGAAACATAATACATGTGTGAATACATAGACAAACAGAGTGTCAGTAGTATGCCTCTACTTGACTAGCTCGTTAATCAAAGATGGTTATGTTTCCTAACCATGGACAAAGAGTTGTTATTTGATTAACGGGATCACATCATTAGGTGAATGATCTGATTGACATGACCCATTCCATTAGCTTAGCACCCGATCGTTTAGTATGTTGCTATTGCTTTCTTCATGACTTATACATGTTCCTATGACTATGAGATTATGCAACTCCCGTTTGCCAGAGGAACACTTTGTGTGCTGCCAAACGTCACAACGTAACTGGGTGATTATAAAGGTGCTCTACAGGTGTCTCCAAAGGTACATGTTGGGTTGGCGTATTTCGAGATTAGGATTTGTCACTCCGATTGTCGGAGAGGTATCTCTGGGCCCTCTCGGTAATGCACATCACATAAATCCTTGCAAGCATTGCAACTAATGAGTTAGTTGTGAGATGATGTATTACGGAACGAGTAAAGAGACTTGCCGGTAATGAGATTGAACTAGGTATTGAGATACCAACGATCGAATCTCGGGCAAGTAACATACCGATGACAAAGGGAACAACGTATGTTGTTATGCGGTCTGACCGATAAAAGATCTTCGTAGAATATGTAGGAGCCAATATGAGCATCCAGGTTCCGCTATTGGTTATTGACCGGAGACATGTCTCGGTCATGTCTGCATTGTTCTTGAACCCGTAGGGTCCGCACGCTTAAGGTTTCGATGACAGTTATATTATGAGTTTATGCGTTTTGATGTACCGAACGTTGTTCGGAGTCCCAGATGTGATCACGGACATGACGAGGAGTCTCGAAATGGTCGAGACATAAAAATTGATATATTGGAAGCCTATGTTTGGATATCGGAAGTGTTCCGGGTGAAATCGGGATTTTACCGGATTACCAGGAGGTTACCGGAACCCCCCGGGAAAGTATATGGGCCTTAGTGGGCCTTAGTGGAAGAGAGGAGAGGTGGCTAGAGATGGGCCGCGCGCCCCTCCCCCCTTGGTCCGAATAGGACAAGGAGAGGGGGCCGGCCCCCCTTCCGCCTCTCTCTCCTCTTTTCCCCCCTCCGCGAATCCTATTCCAACTAGGAAAGGGGGGAGTCCTACTCCCGGAAGGAGTATGACTCCTCCTGGCGCGCCACCTCTTGGCCGGCCAGCCCCCCCTTTTTGAGCCTTTATATACGGAGGCACAGGGCACCCCTAGAGACACAAGTTGATCCACGTGATCATATTCTTAGCCGTGTGCGGTGCCCCCTTCCACCATAGTCCTCGATAATATTGTAGCGGTGCTTAGGCGAAGCCCTGCGACGGTAGAACATTAAGATCGTCACCACGCCGTCGTGCTGACGGAACTCTTCCCCGACACTTTGCTGGATCGGAGTCCGGGGATCGTCATCGAGCTGAACGTGTGCTAGAACTCGGAGGTGCCGTAGTTCCGGTGCTTGATCGGTCGGGCCGTGGAGACGTACGACTACATCAACCAAATGCTTCCGTTGTCGATCTACAAGGGTACGTAGATCACACTCTCCCCCTCTCGTTGCTATGCATCACCATGATCTTGTGTGTGCGTAGGAAATTTTTTGAAATTACTACGAAACCCAACAATAACTTTCCCTCAACATGCAACAAAGAGTCACTCCAAAGTCACTAATAACGGAGAACAAACGAAGAGATTAAGGTAGGGTACGAAACCACCTCAAAGTTATCCTTTCTGATCGATCAATTCAAGAGTCCGTAGTAAAATAACATGAAGCTATTCTTTCCGTTCAATCTATCATAGGGTTTGTACTAGAATAACACCTTAAGACACAAATCAACCAAAACCCTAATGTCACCTAGATACTCCTATGTCACCTCAAGTATCCGTGGGTATGATTATACAATATGCATCACACAATCTCAGATTCATCTATTCAACCAACACAAAGAACTTCAAAGAGTGCCCCAAAGTTTCTACTGGAGAGTCAAGACGAAAACGTGTGCCAACCCCTATGCATAGGTTCATGGGCGAAACCCGCAAAGTGATCACCAAAACATACATCAAGTGGATCACGTGATATCCCATTGTCACAACAGATAAGCACGTGCAAGACATACATCAAGTGTTCTCAAATCATTAAAGACTCAATCCGATAATTTAACTTCAAAGTTAAAACTCAATCCATTACAAGAGAGTAGAGGGGGAGAAACATCATAAGATCCAACTATAATAGCAAATCTCGCGATACATCAAGATCGTACCACCTCAAGAACATGAGAGAGAGAGAGATCAAACACATAGCTACTGGTACATACCCTCAGCCCCGAGGGTGAACTACTCCCTCCTCGTCACGGAGAGCGTCGGGATGATGAAGATGGCCACCGGAGAGAGATCCCCACCTCCGGCAGTGTGCCGGAACAGGTCTAGATTGGTTTTCGGTGGCTACGGAGGCTTCTAGCGGCGGAACTCCTGATCTATTCTCGTCCTCGAATTTTTTAGGGTATATGGGTATATATAGGAGGAAGAAGTACGTCGGTGGATCTCCGGGCTGTCCACGAGGCAGGGGGCGCGCCCCCCACCCTCGTGGGCAGCCCGGGACACTTCTGGTCCATCTCCGATACTCCATCGGCTTCTTCTGGTCCAAAAATAAGTTCCGTGAAGTTTCAGGTCAATTGGACTCTGTTTGATTTTCCTTTTCTATGATTCTCTAAAACAAGGAAAAAACAGAAACTGGCATTGGGCTCTAGGTTAATAGGTTAGTCCCAAAAATCATATTAAATAGCATATAAATGCATATAAAACATCCAAGGTTGATAATATAATAGCATGAAACAATCAAAAATTATAGATACGTTGGAGACATATCAGGAAGGAGAAGACGGTGGCCTTAGAGCGCGTGAAGAAAGCGACGGCGAAGGCGAAGGGGAAGAAGTCCAGCCAGGACGGATCTTCGTCGAGGTCTGGCCTGCCGCGCGACTGGATCCAGGGCTACTGGATTCGGTCGACGATTCGTCAGGACGACATCGATGATCTGGTCAAGGGGGGACTGATTCCCCATGAATCGGCGCAGCTCTCGGAGGGCGAGACCGAACCGCATCCGTGGGAGGGTGAGTGCGTTCTCCTCGCCACCCATGTTGATCGCGGATTTTCTTTGCCTCCGCATCCTTTTTTCCGAGGCTTCTTGAACTTCTTTGGAGCACAACTCCACCAATTTTCTCCCAACACCATTGTGTACCTCGCTTCCTACGTGTCCATGTGCGAGAACTTCTTAGGTTGTAGGCCGCACTGGGGCCTTTTCAAGCACATTTTTACGTGTCGTTCCCAGTCGGTCAAGAAGGCCAACCCGGGTGATGAGAGGACGCACGTGATCCAGATGTGCGGGGGTCTTGGGATTCAAATGAGAGGTAAAAGCACTTTCCCAGCCATGATCCTTCCCGAGTCAGTCCGAGGATGGCAGTCGACCTGGTTCTATTGCAAAGACCAGCCGAATCCAGGTCAGTCGACTAGACTTCCTCCCTTCTCCATGGCTCGGGTCGAGAAGCCCTCCGCCTTGAAAGTGATCCCGGAGGAGAAAGCGCAGGTGAAGGTGTTGGTCAAGCGAGTGGTCCAACTCGTCCGTGATGGCGTGACTGGTATGGATCTGTTGGAGGTCTTCCTCAAACGACAGATTCAGCCGCTTCAAGCCTGTGATCATCCGATGTGGATGTATTCGGGTATTGAGGATTCCGCTCGGATCCATCCAGAAGAGGTCGATGAGGACACGGTGGAGAAGTGGCTGAGAGGTATCACTGGCAACAAAGATAACTCCAGGGGTATAGGAGAGTCCCTCCATTCGACAACTCGTGCCAACCAGACAAGGTCCAACTCTGAACTGCCGAGTGTTCTCTTGATTTGTCATGTAACTGCTTGTTGTCAACCGACTGATTTTTGCTTCACTTGTTGTCTTTTAGGCCCTTACTGAGATGTACTCGATGCCCAACGGGGAGCAGGATCCGGAGGGGGAGGCGAGCGGAGGGGAGAGCGGCGAGTGGCAATCTGATGAAGAGGAGGACGAGAAGAGCGACGACCGAGTGATGAAGAAGAGGTCGACTCAGCTCCCCGTAGGAAAAAAATGGTCCAAGTAGGCTCACGACCCGGCAAGCATCCATGACAAAGCGACCGTACCGACTGGACAGTCGTCGAAGCTCCCTGGGACGTCTTCTCCAGTGCCGACTGAGAGGACACTTGAAGCAACCGAAAGCTGCACCGTCTCTAGCGCAGACTGAAAAGGCGCCGACACAACTGAAAGCTGCATCATCAAAACCGCCGAAGGCCTTGCCTAGGATCAAAGTGGCCATTCCTACTGTTTCCACGTAATGATCAGACCTGATTTCTTCGTTTAGTACGAGTCGAATTTTGGTCGACCCACCGTGATAGGCATGACCGACTGAATCTTGAAATTTGCAGTGCTGCTACCTCCGGGACTTCCACCCACAGTATGAAGATGAAGAAATGGAAGACGCAGTCACTTCCAACCCGGGTATAACTTCTCGTAATCCTGTCTTCAGTTACTCGGTCGATTGAATTCTGACGATTAATCTGGAGTCGACTAATCTTTCTGCAACTCCTGCCAATGTCATTGAGCTTCCAGATGACGACGAGGATGTGCCGCTGAGGGCCAGGAGGAACAAAAAGGCATCAGCTGGCAAGACATCCCAATCGGTGCTGGCGGCAGAGCCAGCGGTTCAACAGCCTGACGATGTGACTCGGGCTTCTTTTACTTTTGCTGATCCAGTATTGAGTGAACGCCCCACATCGTTAACTGTGCCAGAGCTTGCTTCCACCGTCTAGCTTCATGCCTCGGAACTTCCAGCTGCTGCGTCTGGACCGTCAGTCCCATTCTTCACTACTCATCATGTTCCGGAAAGCCAGGCGGACGCCACTGCAGAAGCCATTCGTCAAGCTGGCCTAATGATGGAATGAGTGAAGGTGGTGCACGAAAATAGTCAGGCTGCTTACGACGCCAGCGCGGCCCTTCGAGCCAATGTCCAGGTAAGTTGGCTTCCGACTGAACTTATTATGTTAGGATATGCTACCTGAAAACTTTTCTCCATGCAATCTCTTGTTATCCTGCACTTCGCATCTGCGCACCAGTGGGTGTTTGGCATCTTTGTTGTTTTCACTCTTCCACTCGGTCTGGGCGGGCCATGTCGAGCGGAATCTGAACCAGTGGGGGAACGCTAAGTGCACCCACTGGGTGTAGTCCCCGAGACCGTAGTCGACTGCTGGCAGTCGGTTGGGGTCTGAGTATTTCTTTCTCTTTTTTTTCTTCCACTCGGTCTGGGTGGACCATGTCGAGTGGAATTTGAATCAGTGGGGGCACGATAAGTGCACCCAATGGGTGTAGTCCCCGAGGCTACTGTAGAATGTTTGATTCTGCAGTAGTCTTAAAGTTTTATTCACTCGGAAGTAAATAATCTTTGATCTTCGAGTACATGTCTTTTGCTCATTGTAGAAATCCTGTGCGCTTATCTCCAAGTTCGATGAATTCGAGGAAAAATAGAGACAACTCAACCTTGACTTGGAGCTGGCCCATCAGAACTTGAAAAAGGCTAAAAATGAAGTGGCTGGTACTGAAGGTAACGACCCATCGACTGTTTATTTTGACTTCTGTTATTTCTTCATTCTTCTGTCCGACCCAAGTGTATATCTTGCAGAGAAAATGAGGCTAGCTCTGGCGAAGAAGGACCTCGATCTTGCAGCTGCGCAAATAGGAGGCTCAGGAGAAGACTGCACTTGCTGACAAAAAGCTGGCTTCGGTCGACGCGTTAGAGGAAGAAATCACCAAGGTGAAGACGTCTCTTACCGAGTCCAACCGAGAGGCGACTCGTCTGAAGAAGAATAAGGTGACTCTGAACGAGCAACTGGAAAGCACGTCTCGTAGGAGAAACGACCCGGAAGCTTATCTGAAAGCACTCGCCAAGAAGCTCTTCCTTATGCTCGAAGGTACTTTTCTTTATCCGACTGATTCACTGTTTGTAAGTCATCCTGAATTGGTCGACTCACTAACTCCTTGAATCTGCAGAATTCATCCAAAACTTTGAAGAAGAAACTGGACTGATCGAGACAGGCTTGGACCCTACCTTTCTCCAGTCGGCGATGAGGCTGCCATGAACGTGCTCTGACTGGAATCTCGTGTTGCCAGCGTTACAAGATATCTTGCTCGCCTGAAGGTGGCGATGTCATGCATTGATACATCACTCTAGCTAAGGGCAACGTTTCAAAATTACCTCAAGTCTCTGATGACTCGACTCAACGAGGTTCCTAGTCGAGTGCAGGAATGGAAGAAGTCTTCTGCCCGATGCGGTGCTGATGTGGCTCTGTCGCTGGTTAGGGTCTACTGCAAAGAAGCTCGAGAAGAGAAGCTGGTGGCGATCAAGGTTGCCAACACCAAAAGGCATGACTTCCAATCCTTCATGGAAACCTTCATTGCTGCTGCCACTCGGATCGCTGACGGAATTGATCTAGACGAGTTCGTCGAGCCTGCAAGCCCTCCTCCTGCGGAGTGAACAAACTTTATACCTCGCCTTAAATTTTCCTCGGAATTACGAGTGATTTTGTAACCGTTAAACTCCTTTGGGCTTGATGCCCAAGTACTTCTATCTTCGTTCTGGAACTTTAGGATTTATCTGAACTTGGTTTATCTTCTGAATGTGCTTGCGTTTGCCTTCGAGTGGAACTTGTTCTTCACTTGGAATATTCTTTGTACTTGAGATGCAGTTCTGAGGAAGAAATCCCAGTCGACCTGCACCTCGTCATCCTTGCAGATGACGATGGAGAACACGTTGTATTTGTGGCGTAGCTCCGAGGAGAAGGTTGCAGTCGACCTGCACCTCATCGTCCTTGCGGATGGGGATGGGGCGCACATTGTATTTGTGGCGCCGCTCCGAATAGAAGGTTGCAGTCGACCTGCACCTCATCGCCCTTGCGGATGAGGATGGAGCGCACATTGCATTTGTGGCGCAGCTCCGAGGAGAAGGTTGCAGTCTACCTACACCTCATCGTCCTTGCGGATGGGGATGTGTTTCAAACTTAGGTGAGTACTGGACTGCAGCTAAGCCCCCGAGTGTGAGGGGCTTGCTCACCACTCGGTAGGATTTTTCAAACTTAGGCGAGTACTGGACTGCAGCTAAGCCTCTGAGTGAGAGGGTTGCTCACCACTCAGTAGGATTTTTAAACTTAGGCGAAACGGATTCGCAGCTAAGCCCCCGAGTAAGAGGCTTGCTCATCACTCAGTAGGATTTTTCAAACTTAGGCGAAACGGATTCGCATCTAAGGCACCCACTGGGGGATTTAGAACATATAAAAAGGAACAATATCATTTAAGAGACTGTAAAACTATGTCTTTGATAATCAAACTAAAGGGTGTTTCTTATTACATCTCAACAGTCTGAATGCTTAAGTGTAAAAGGGGCGGAGCAGCTCCTCATTCCAAGCACGTGGCTCGTATTTCTTGTGCTCGACATTGTATTGTTGGAAATATGCCCTAGAGGCAATAATAAAATGGTTATTATTATATTTCTTTGTTCATGATAATTGTCTATTGTTCATGCTATAATTGTGTTATCTGGAAATCGTAATACATGTGTGAATACATAGACCACAACACGTCCCTAGTGAGCCTCTAGTTGACTAGCTCGTTGATCAAAAGATAGTCATGGTTTCCTGACTATGGACATTGGATGTCATTGATAACGGGATCACATCATTAGGAGAATGATGTGATGGACAAGACCCAATCCTAAGCATAGCTCAAAGATTGTGTAGTTCGTTTGCTGTAGCTTTTCCGAATGTCAAGTATCATTTCCTTTGACCATGAGATTGTGCAACTCCCGGATACCGTAGGAGTGCTTTGGTTGTGCCAAACATCACAACGTAACTGGGTGACTATAAAGGTACACTACAGGTATCTCCGAAAGTGTCTTTTGGGTTGGCACGAATCGAGACTGGGATTTGTCACTCCGTATGACGGAGAGGTATCTCTGGGCCCACTCGGTAATGCATCATCATAATGAGCTCAATGTGACCAAGTGTTTGATCACAGGATCATGCATTACGGTACGAGTAAAGTGACTTGCCGGTAACGAGATTGAACAAGGTATTGGGATACCAACGATCGAGTCTCGGGCAAGTAACGTTCTGATTAACAAAGGGAATTGTATACGGATTGATTGAATCCTCGACATTGTGGTTCATCCGATGAGATCATCGAGGAGCATGTGGGAGCCAACATGGGTATCCAGATCCCGCTGTTGGTTATTGACTGGAGAGTCGTCTCGGTCATGTCTGCGTGTCTCCCGAACCCGTAGGGTCTACACACTTAAGGTTCGGTGACGCTAGGGTTGTTGAGATATTAGTATACGGTAACCCGAAAGTTGTTCGGAGTCCCGGATGAGATCCCGGACGTCATGAGGAGTTCCGGAATGGTCAGGAGGTGAAGATTTATATATAGGAAGTCAAGTTTCGGCCATCGGGAAAGTTTCGGGGGTAATCGGTATTGTACCGGGACCACCGGAAGGGTCCCGGGGGTCCACCGGGTGGGGCCACTTATCCCGGAGGGCCCCATGGGCTGAAGTGGGAGGGGAACCAGCCCCTAGTGGGCTGGTGCGCCCCCCTTGGGCCTCCCCCTGCGCCTAGGGTTGGAAACCCTAGGGGTGGGGGCGCCCCACTTGGCTTGGGGGGCAAACCACCCCCTTGGCCGCCGCCCCCCTTGGAGATTGGATCTCCTAGGGCTGGCGCCCCCCTAGGGACCCTATATATAGTGGGGGGAGGGAGGGCAGCCACCCCCGAGCCCCTGGCGCCTCCCTCTCCCTCCCGTGACACTCCTCCATCTCCCTGAGCTTGGCGAAGCCCTGCCGAGATCGCCGTTGCTTCCACCACCACGCCGTCATGCTGCTGGATCTTCATCAACCTCTCCTTCCCCCTTGCTAGATCAAGTTGGAGGAGACGTCTTCCCAACCATACGTGTGTTGAACGCAGAGGTGCCGTCCGTTCGGCGCTAGGTCATCGGTGATTTGGATCACGGCGAGTACGACTCCATCAACCCTGTTCTCTTGAACGCTTCCGCGCGCGATCTACAAGGGTATGTAGATGCACTCCTCTCTCCCTCGTTGCTAGATGACTCCATAGATTGATCTTGGTGATGCGTAGAAAATTTTAAAATTCTGCTACGTTCCCCAACAGTGGCATCATGAGCCAGGTTTATGCGTAGTTTCTATGCATGAGTAGAACACAAAGCAGTTGTGGGCGTGGATATTGTCAATTTGCTTGCCGTTACTAGTCTTATCTTGATTCGGCGGCATCGTGTTATGAAGCGGCCCAGACCGACCTTACACATACGCTTACGTGAGACTGGTTCCACCGATTGACATGCACTAGTTGCATAAGGTGGCTGGCGGGTGTCTGTCTCTCCCACTTTAGTCGGATCGGATTCGATGAAAAGGGTCCTTATGAAGGGTAAATAGAAATTGGCATATCACGTTGTGGTTTTGGCGTAGGTAAGAAATGTTCTTGCTAGAAACCTATAGCAGCCACGTAAAAACTTGCAACAACAATTAGAGGACGTCTAACTTGTTTTTGCAGCATGTGCCGTGTGATGTGATATGGCCAAAAGGATGTGATGAATGATATATGTGATGTATGAGATTGATCATGTTCTTGTAATAGGAATCACGACTTGCATGTCGATGAGTATGACAACCGGCAGGAGCTATAGGAGTTGTCTTTATTTATTTATGACCTGCGTGTCAACATAAACGTCATGTAATTACTTTACTTTATTGCAAGCGTTAGCCATAGTAGTAGAAATAATAGATGACGAGACAACTTCAAGAAGACACGATGATGGAGATCATGATGATGGAGATCATGGTGTCATGCCGGTGACAACGATGATCATGAAGCCCCGAAGATGGAGATCAAAAGGAGCAAATGATATTGGCCATATCATGTCACTATTTGATTGCATGTGATGTTTATCATGTTTTACATCTTATTTTCTTAGAACGACGGTAGCTTAAATAAGATGATCCCTCGTAATAATTTCAAGAAAGTGTTCCCCCTAACTGTGCACCGTTGCGAAGGTTCGTTGTTTCGAAGCACCACGTGATGATCGGGTGTGATAGATTCTAACGTTCGAATACAACGGGTGTAAGCCAGATTTACACACGCAATACACTTAGGTTGACTTGACGAGCCTAGCATATACAGACATGGCCTCGGAACACGGAAGACCGAAAGGTCGAGCATGAGTCGTATAGAAGATACGATCAACATGAAGATGTTCACCGATGTTGACTAGTCCATCTCACGTGATGATCGGACACGACCTAGTTAACTCGGATCATGTTTCACTTAGATAACTAGAGGGATGTCTATCTGATTGGGAGTTCATTGAATAACTTGATTAGATGAACTTAATTATCATGAACTTAGTCTAAAATCTTTACACTATGTCTTGTAGATCAAATGGCCCACGCTAATGTTGCCCTCAAGTTCAACGCGTTCCTAGAGAAAACCAAGCTGAAAGATGATGGCAGCAACTATACGGACTGGGTCCGGAACCTGAGGATCATCCTCATAGCTGCCAAGAAAGATTATGTCCTAGAAGCACTGCTAGGTGACGCACCCATCCCAGAGAACCAAGACGTTATGAACGCTTGGCAGTCACGTGCTGATGGTTACTCCCTCGTTCAGTGCGGCATGCTTTACAGCTTAGAACCGGGGCTCCAAAAGCGTTTTGAGAGACACGGAGCATATGAGATGATCGAAGAGCTGAAAATGGTTTTCCAAGCTCATGCCCGGGTCGAGAGATATGAAGTCTCCGACAAGTTCTTCAGTTGTAAGATGGAGGAAAATAGTTCTGTTAGTGAGCACATACTCAAAATGTCTAGGTTGCATAACCGCTTGACTCAGCTGGGTGTTAATCTCCCGGATGACGCGGTCATTGATAGAATCCTTCAGTCGCTTCCACCGAGCTACAAGAGCTTTGTGATGAACTTCAATATGCAGGGGATGGAAAAGACAATTCCTGAGGTATATTCAATGCTGAAATCAGCAGAGGTGGAAATCAAAAAGGAACATCAAGTGCTGATGGTGAATAAAACCACTAAGTTCAAGAAAGGCAAGGGTAAAAAGAACTTCAAGAAGGACATCAAGGGAGTTGCCGTGCCCGGTAAGCAAGCTGCCGGGAAGAAGCCAAAGAATGGACCCAAGCCCGAGACTGAGTGTTTTTATTGCAAGGGAGGTGGTCACTAGAAGCGGAACTGCTCCAAATACTTAGCGGACAAGAAGGCCGACAACACTAAAGGTATATGTGATATACATGTAATTGATGTGTACCTTACCAGTACTCGTAGTAGCTCCTGGGTATTTTATACCGGTGCGGTTGCTCACATTTGTAACTCAAAGCAGGAGCTGCGGAATAAGCGGAGACTGGCGAAGGACGAGGTGACGATGCGCGTCGTGAATGGTTCCAAGGTCGATGTGATCACCGTCGGCACGCTGCCTCTACATTTACCTACGGGATTAGTTTTAAACCTCAATAATTGTTATTTAGTGCCAGCTTTGAGCATGAACATTGTATCAGGATCTCGTTTAATTCGAGATGGCTACTCATTTAAATCCAAGAATAATGGTTGTTCTATTTATATGAGAGATATGTTTTATGGTCATGCTCCGTTGGTGAATGATTTATTCTTAATGAATCTCAAGCGTAATGTTCCACATATTCATAGTGTGAATACCAAAAGATGTAAGGTTGATAATGATAGTCCCACATACTTGTGGCGCTGCCACCTTGGTCACATAGGTGTCAAACGCGTGAAGAAGCTCCATGCAGATGGACTTTTGGAGTCTCTTGATTACGAATCATTTGACACGTGCGAACCATGCCTCATGGGTAAAATGACCAAGACTCCGTTCTCAGGAACAATGGAGCGGGCAACCAACTTATTGGAAATCATACATACTGATGTGTGCGGTCCAATGAGTGTTGAGGCTCGCGGTGGCCATCGTTATGTTCTCACCCTCACTGATGACTTGAGTAGATATGGGTATGTCTACTTAATGAAACACAAGTCTGAGACCTTTGAAAAGTTCAAGGAATTTCAGAGTGAGGTTGAGAATCAACGTGACAGAAAAATCAAGTTCTTGCGATCAGATCGTGGGGGAGAATACTTGAGTCACGAATTTGGCACACACTTAAGGAAATGTGGAATAGTTTCACAACTCACACCGCCTAGAACACCTCAGCGTAATGGTGTGTCCGAACATCGTAATCGCACTCTATTGGATATGGTGCGATCTATGATGTCTCTTACCGATTTACCACTGTCATTTTGGGGCTATGCTTTAGAGACTGCCGCATTCACTTTAAATAGGGCTCCGTCGAAATCCGTTGAGACGACACCGTATGAATTATGGTTTGGGAAGAAACCTAAGCTGTCGTTTCTAAAAGTTTGGGGATGCGATGCTTATGTCAAGAGACTTCAACCTGAAAAGCTCGAACCCAAGTCGGAAAAATGTGTCTTCATAGGATACCCTAAAGAAACTATTGGGTATACCTTCTACCTCAGATCCGAAGGCAAGATCTTTGTTGCCAAGAATGGATCCTTTCTAGAGAAAGAGTTTCTCTCGAAAGAAATAAGTGGGAGGAAAGTAGAACTTGATGAAGTATTACCTCTTGAACCGGTAAGTGGCGCAGCTCAAGAAAATGTTCCTGAGGTGCCTGCACCGACTTGAGAGGAAGTTAATGATGATGATCATGAAACTTCAGATCAAGTTGCTACTGAACTTCGTAGGTCCACAAGAACACGTTCCGCACCAGAGTGGTACGGCAACCCTGTCTTGGAAATCATATTGTTAGACAACGGTGAACCTTCGAACTATGAAGAAGTGATGGCAGGCCCAGATTCCGACAAATGGCTGGAAGCCATGAAATCCGAGATAGGATCTGTCGGTGTACTAGAGTAGGGGTACCCTTGTACCCCGAACTTGTGCACGGGGCAATAGCAGCGTCCCGCGGCAAGGCCTGCCAGGTCACCGCCAAGATTCCTTGTGGTCCCTCTGAAGACCATTCAAGAACAAAGTACTCAAGACAAGACCCCGGCAAGAGGAGCTTGCCGGGAAGAAGGCAAGACCCCGGCAAGAGGAGCTTGCCGGGAAGGCCATCAGAAGCGTCCCAAGACCCCGGCAAGAGGCGCTTGCCGGGAAGGCCATCCGAGGCATTCCAAGGAACTTGCCGCGGCGCGCTACGCGCCCCGGCAAGGCCCGGTGAGCGACAAGCTCCCGGAAGCGACAAGTCGACGGCCGCGGCAAGGCGCTTGCCGCGGCAAGCCCCCACTCCACGCCCGTGCTCCAGCACATCCACCCACGTGTCGCTCCGGGGCCCCTCCCGAGCGCACGTGGCAGGAGGCTGTGCAGCTAGGGGCGTGCGGTGGCACGCAGGCGCTGACAAGACAACCATCATGGCAAGACGGTGGCGTCCCTAGCGGTCCCTTTCGGTGCTGTCTAGGCGACACAGACGGGCATTTAATGCCCTTGTCCCCTGCCGTCAGGGTTAGGTATGATAACACTATAGCAGCTAGCTGTGCCTACTACAGCACCTAGCTGTGCCTACCCACGGCACCCTTTCCATTTTTGCCCTTGGCCCCCGTTGCTCCATGTCGGTAACCCCTTGAGTATAAAAGGAGGCCCGTGTGCAACGTAGAGGGGGTCGGCCACCTCGAGAGCTCTCGCGAGGTTCAGCAATTCCACACACTCACGCTCGCTCCCGAGCGAGAAATCAATACCAATCCACAAAGCAGGAGTAGGGTTTTACGCATCCTTGCGGCCCGAACCTGGGTAAACTGCCCGCTTGCTTCGCCTCGATCTGCTCTTTGCGCAACCTCCGCCCCCCGCCGAACCAAAAGGGACCCGGTCCGCCGGTCCCATAGGTGCCCGTGGATCAGAAACCCCGGCATCTCTGGCGCGCCAGGTAGGGGGCGTCGAAGTTGTGCGAATCAGATCCGGCGTTCTTGCGGGCTAGATCTTCATCTTCTTCATCGATCTTCACCATCTTCATCAACATGCCGCCGAAGAAGAAAGTTTCGGAGGCAGCTGCTCCGTCCACGCTGAGCCACCCACCGCCGGAGCAAACGGACGGTGGGGCAGGCGCCGGCGGAAGGGCACGCATCGACGAGGGAACTCTTGGTGCTGCCAGGTCCCAGGACAAGGCTGCGCTGCCCATCGGTGGCGTGGCCGGCTCCCACAACGACCGGGCGCACTCAAAGACCTCGGCGTCCGTGCGTGCACCGCGCCCATCTCAGGAGGCGCGGGACCGGCAGCGTCATGGTACTGACGGTACCATGCGCTCGCTGGATCAAGATCGAGCTGGTGGATCTCGGAGCGCCCAAGGTCACCATGCACGTCAACACACCCAGAACAGATAAGTTGCCAAAGCCTGAGCAACCAGATCTCTAATTTTTGAGTTGTCTCCCCTGGATCGGCTCACCTTGTATGAATAGCCTGTGCACGGAGGAGCCGACTCGTAGCTGGCTGCGCACTTGCGTTGTTTCGAGCTCGCTCAACAACATTAGGTGAGCTGCGGCTGGTTGCTACACTAGCCGCGCCCTTGCATTGTTTCGAGCCTGCTCAACAACGTAAGTTACCTGCGGCTAGTTGCTACACTAGCCACGCCCTTACTTTGCTTCGAGCCCCGCTCAGCAACTTAAGTGAGCTGCAGCTGGCTGCGACAAGGTTTCTTGCCGGTAGCGGCACTGCCAGTTCCGCGCTCAGCGCTCGCGGTCTGGATGCCTGCGCTGGCAAGTTCCCTAAAAGCGTGGGGTAAAAACATACAAAGTTGACGCCGGAATGGGAAGGCCCTTACCGGGTGAAACGAGTCACTGGGCCCGGCACCGGCCGCCCTGAGACCGAAGATGGCATCCCAGCGAGCAACTCCTGGAGCATCGAGCATCTTCATGAGTTTAACCCGTAAGGCGCGGTTGCCGGAACCCGTTCCGGCAACCACCTCTTGTACAAAGTCTTGCCGCTGTTGCATGTAATCCTTTGTACGAGGCCGGGCACAGATCCCGTGCGCAGTAGAGCCCGCGTGCTCCGCACATTTTGTCGATTTTATGCTTTCTAATTTCTGGCATATATGATCTGACATTTGTGCAGCACCAACACCACGGCAAGTGTTGACGAGCTGCTAGGCTCTCTATCTTTATTTTCTCTTCTTTCTTTTCTTCCTTCTTCCAAGGAAAGAAAGGATCCCTCGCCCACAAGTTTGCCGGGGGGAAAGGGGAGAAGAGAAGGGTATGGACCAGGTGTCGTTCAAGAATTTCGTCTTGCCGGGAAGCAAACGACAGAAAAGCTAAGTTGCCAAAGTTTGAGCAGCCAAATCTTTTAAATTCCAAGTTATCTCCCTTGAACGACTGCACTTTGTATGGGAAGCCTGTGCGTGGAGGAGCCGACTCGTAGCTGGTTGCGCACTTGCGTTGTTTCGAGCTCGCTCAACAACATTAGGTGAGCCGCGGCTAGTTGCTACACTAGCCGCGCCCTTGCATCGTTTTGAGCCTGCTCAACAATGTAAGTTAGCTACGGCTAGTTGCTACACTAGCCGCGCCCTTACTTTGCTTCGAGCCTCGCTCAGCAACTTAAGTGAGCTGCAGCTGGCTGCGACAAGGTTTCTTGTCGGTAGCGGCACCGCCAGTTCCGCGCTCAGCGCTCGCGGACCGGATGCCTGCACCGGCAAGTTCCCTAAAAGCGTAGGGCAAAAACATACAAAGGGAGGAGTCAAGTAAAGGGAATAACATTGCAATGGCTATCCAGAAGAAAATTATATTACAAATTAGCTTGTCGCAGCTCTAATAAATGTTTTCTATAACATAGCTAGCAGCGACAAGGAAAGAAGGAAGCCGGCGACCTAGTCGACGCGGTCGCCCTCGACCCTCTTGATCCCGCTCACCTTGTCCACAATGGGTGCGACAAGGGCCTTGAGCTCTTCCTGATCGATATCAGGCGGCAAGGATCTGAGGACGTTGTGGAGGCGGAGGCCTGGATTGCGGAAGGCCACCTTCATCAACACCTTCTGAAGGGCTCCCGCACAGATCTCGCGCGACTCGTCGGCCAGCCGCTGAGGGCCACATTGGGAAGAACTCCGACAAAGTTTTCGCAGAGATGCGCAAAAACTGCCATCGTCAGAATGGCGTTGGGGGTGAAGTCGAGGAGGTGGAACCCATAGGTGTTCATGACGTCGTAGAAGAAATCAGAGAAGGGCGGGCAGAGCCCGCAATAGAAGAACAACGCGAAGAAGGCATACCCATTTGGGGCAGTCTCACAGGCGGCGGCGGGGAGAACTCTTGTGCGCGGATGCGCGCGCGTCTCCGCCGACCAGAACAGAGAATAGTCTGCCTTCAGCTCCATCGCGCCGAGCCTGGGGGGGAAAACAGCCCGCGTTTTCTGCAGCGCCGCGAGCCGATGCGCCTCGGTCGTCTTCACGGTCTTCCCCCTGTCGGCTTTCGGAGCCATGGCGGGAGCAGTGGATGGGGTCGACGGCGTTGGTGGCGCTGGCGGCGGCAGAGGGCGGAGCGCTGCTCTCTCTCTCTCTGCTTTGGGGAGGCGAGAGGGCGGCGGAGATTTCCGAGATTGGGAACGGCAACGGGCGAATGGGCCAACCGCCCCCGCTTCCCCTGCTCTTAAAGGGGGAAGGGGGCGGACGTTCCGCATTTCGAGAGAAGGAACCCCCACGACCTCCCCCACGACGCCGCATTCAACGCGTGCCGTTCGGGGGGAGGGCGCGGGGGAAGCGGAGGAAGGTGCGGCGTGACCTAGGCCGCGCGTGCCCGTGCACTGTTTTGGGCCTGGCCCAACAGCGCTCGGCACCGTGTCTGGCCCAGGCCCGGGGGCTCCTGTCGGTGTACTAGAGTAGGGGTACCCTTGTACCCCGAACTTGTGCACGGGGCAGTAGCAGCGTCCCGCGGCAAGGCCTGCCAGGTCACCGCCAAGATTCCTTGTGGTCCCTCTGAAGACCATTCAAGAACAAAGTACTCAAGACAAGACCCCGGCAAGAGGAGCTTGCCGGGAAGAAGGCAAGACCCCGGCAAGAGGAGCTTGCCGGGAAGGCCATCAGAAGCGTCCCAAGACCCCGGCAAGAGGCGCTTGCGGGGAAGGCCGTCCGAGGCATTCCAAGGAACTTGCCACGGCGCGCTACGCGCCCCGGCAAGGCCCGGTGAGCGACAAGCTCCCGGAAGCGACAAGTCGACGGCCGCGGCAAGGCGCTTGCCGCGGCAAGCCCCCACTCCATGCCCGCGCTCCAGCACATCCACCCACGTGTCGCTCCGGGGCCCCTCCCGAGCGCACGTGGCAGGAGGCTGTGCAGCTAGGGGCATGCGGTGGCACGCAGGCGCTGACAAGACAACCATCGTGGCAAGACGGTGGCATCCCTAGCGGTCCCTTTCGGTGCTGTCTAGGCGACACAGACGGGCATTTAATGCCCTTGTCCCCTGCCGTCAGGGTTAGGTATGATAACACTATAGCAGCTAGCTGTGCCTACTACAGCACCTAGCTGTGCCTACCCACGGCACCCTTTCCATTTTTGCCCTTGGCCCCCGTTGCTCCATGTCGGTAACCCCTTGAGTATAAAAGGAGGCCCGTGTGCAACGTAGAGGGGGTCGGCCACCTCGAGAGCTCTCGCGAGGTTCAGCAATTCCACACACTCACGCTCGCTCCCGAGCGAGAAATCAATACCAATCCACAAAGCAGGAGTAGGGTTTTACGCATCCTTGCGGCCCGAACCTGGGTAAACTGCCCGCTTGCTTCGCCTCGATCTGCTCTTTGCGCAACCTCCGCCCCCCGCCGAACCAAAAGGGACCCGGTCCGCCGGTCCCATAGGTGCCCGTGGATCAGAAACCCCGGCAGGATCCATGTATGAAAATGAAGTATGGACTTTGACTGACTTGCCCGATGATCGGCAAGCCATAGAAAATAAATGGATCTTTAAGAAGAAGACAGACGCGGATGGTAACTTAACCATCTATAAAGCTCGGCTTGTCGCTAAGGGTTATCGACAAGTTCAAGGGGTTGACTATGATGAGACTTTCTCACCCGTAGAGAAGCTGAAGTCCGTCCGAATCATGTTAGCAATTTTCGCATTCTATGATTATGAGATATGGAAAATGGACGTCAAAACGGCATTCCTTAATGGTCTCCTTGAGGAAGAATTGTATATGATGTAGCCGGAAGGTTTTGTTGACCCTAAGAATGCTGATAAGGTGTGCAAGCTCCAACGCTCGATTTATGGGCTGGTGCAAGCATCTCGGAGTTGGAACATTCGTTTTGATGAGATGATCAAAGCGTTTGGGTTTACGCAGACTTATGGAGAAGCCTGCATTTACAAGAAAGTGAGTGGGAGCTCTGTAGCATTTCTCATATTGTATGTGGATGACATACTGTTGATGGGAAATGATATAGAATTCTTGGAAAGCATAAATGCCTACTTGAACAAGTGTTTTTCAATGAAGGATCTTGGAGAAGCTGCTTATATTTTAGGCATCAAGATCTATAGAGATAGATCGAGATGCCTCATTGGTCTTTCACAGAGTACGTACCTTGACAAGATATTGAAGAAGTTCAAAATGGATCAGTCAAAGAAGGGGTTCTTGCCTGTATTGCAAGGTACAAGATTGAGCACGGCTCAATGCCCGACCACGGCAGAAGATAGAGAAAAGATGAGTGTCGTCCCCTATGCCTCGGCCATAGGGTCTATCATGTATGCTATGCTGTGTACCAGACCTGATGTAAACCTTGCCGTAAGTTTGGTAGGAAGGTACCAAAGTAATCCCGGCATGGAACACTGGACAACGGTCAAGAATATCCTGAAGTACCTGAAAAGGACTAAGGATATGTTTCTCGTTTATGGAGGTGACGAAGAGCTCGTCGTAAAGGGTTACGTCGATGCTAGCTTCGACACAGATCTGGATGACTGTAAGTCACAAACCGGATACGTGTATATTTTGAATGGTGGGGCAGTAAGCTGGTGCAGTTGCAAGCAAAGCGTTGTGGCGGGATTTACATGTGAAGCGGAGTACATGGCAGCCTCGGAGGCATCACAAGAGGCAATCTGCGTGAAGGAGTTCATTACCGACCTAGGAGTCATAACCAATGCGTCAGGCCCGATGACTCTCTTCTGTGACAACACTGGAGCTATTGCCCTTGCCAAGGAGCCCAGGTTTCACAGGAAGACCAGGCATATCAAGCGTCGCTTCAACTCCATTCGTGAAAGTGTTCAAAATGGAGACATAGATATTTGTAAAGTACATACGGACCTGAATGTGGCAGATCCGTTGACTAAACCTCTCCCTAGAGCAAAACATGATCAACACCAGAACTGCATGGGTGTTCGGTTCATCACAATGTAACTAGACTATTAACTCTAGTGCAAGTGGGAGACTATTGGAAATATGCCCTAGAGGCAATAATAAAATGGTTATTATTATATTTCTTTGTTCATGATAATTGTCTATTGTTCATGCTATAATTGTGTTATCCGGAAATCATAATACATGTGTGAATACATAGACCACAAGACGTCCCTAGTGAGCCTCTAGTTGACTAGCTCGTTGATCAAAAGATAGTCATGGTTTCCTGACTATGGACATTGGATGTCATTGATAACGGGATCACATCATTAGGAGAATGGTGTGATGGACAAGACCCAATCCTAAGCATAGCTCAAAGATCGTGTAGTTCGTTTGCTGTAGCTTTTCCGAATGTCAAGTATCATTTCCTTAGACCATGAGATTGTGTAACTCCCGGATACCGTAGGAGTGCTTTGGGTGTGCCAAACGTCACAACGTAACTGGGTGACTATAAAGGTACACTACAGGTATCTCCGAAAGTGTCTGTTGGGTTGACACGAATCGAGACTGGGATTTGTCACTCCGTATGACGGAGCGGTATCTCTGGGCCCACTCGGTAATGCATCATCATAATGAGCTCAATGTGAACAAGTGGTTGATCACGGGATCATGCATTACGGTACGAGTAAAGTGACTTGCCGGTAACGAGATTGAACGAGGTATTGGGGTACCGACGATCGAGTCTCGGGCAAGTAACATACCGATAGACAAAGGGAATTGTATATGGATTGATTGAATCCTCGACATCGTGGTTCATCCGATGAGATCGTCAAGGAGCATGTGGGAGCCAACATGGGTATACATATCCCATTGTTGGTTATTGACCGGAGAGTCGTCTCGGTCATGTCTGCGTGTCTTCCGAACCCGTAGGGTCTACACACTTAAGGTTCGGTGACGCTAGGGTTGTTGAGATATTAGTATAAGGTAACCCGAAAGTTGTTCGGAGTCCCGGATGAGATCTCGTACGTCACGAGGAGTTCCGGAATGGTCCGGAGGTGAAGATTTATATATAGGAAGTCAAGTTTCGGCCATCGGGAAAGTTTCGGGGGTAATCGGTATTGTACCGGGACCACCAGAAGGGTCCTGGGGGTCCACCGGGTGGGGCCACCTATCCCGGAGGGCCCCATGGGCTGAAGTGGGAGGGGAACCAGCCCCTGGTGGGCTGGTGCGCCCCCCTTGGGCCTCCCCCTGCGCCTAGGGTTGGAAACCCTAGGGGTGGGGGGCGCCCCACTTAGCTTGGGGTGCAAGCCACCCCCTTGGCCGCCGCCCCCCTTGGAGATTGGATCTCCTAGGGCCGGCGCCCCCCCTAGGGACCCTATATATAGTGGGGGGGAGGGAGGGCAGCCGCACCCTAGCCCCTGGCGCCTCCCTCTCCCTCCCATGACACTCCTCCATCTCTGTGAGCTTGGCGAAGCCCTGCCGAGATCGCCGTTGCTTCCACCACCACGCCGTCGTGTTGCTGGATCTTCATCAACCTCTCCTTCCCCCTTGCTGGATCAAGTTGGAGGAGACGTCTTCCCAACCGTACGTGTGTTGAACGCGGAGGTGCCTTCCATTCGGCGCTAGGTCATCGGTGATTTGGATCACGACGAGTACGACTCCATCGACCCCGTTCTCTTGAACGCTTCCGCGCGCGATCTACAAGGGTATTTAGATGCACTCCTCTCTCCCTCATTGCTACATGACTCCATAGATTGATCTTGGTGATGCGTAGAAAATTTTAAAATTTTGCTACGTTCCCCAACATGTATAAGTGGTATGCTCCGTTGTGGAGCACTCTGGTGATAATGAAGGGGCCTTCCCAAGTAGGAGCGAGCTTGTGTGGTTTCTGCTGATCCACTTGAAGAACCAAGTCTCCTTCTTGAAATGCTCGACCCCTCACGTTTCTGGCGGGGAATCGACGCAGGTCTTGCTGATAAATGGTCGGCCGGATCAGGGCCATCTCTCTTTCCTCTTCCAGGAGATCCACTGCGTCTTGCCGAGCCTATTCTGCTACATCTTCTGAGAAAAGCTCGACTCTGGGTGCGTTGTGAAGCAAGTCACTCGGAAGAACAGCTTCAGCTCCATAAACCAAGAAGAATGGAGTTCGGCCAGTCGACTGATTAGGAGTTCTCCTCAAGCCCCAAAGCACTGACGGAAGTTCATCGACCAAGGCGCCTGCCGCGTGCTTGAGATCATGCATCAGTCGGGGTTTCAGTCCTTTGAGAATCAATCCGTTTGCTCTTTCAGCTTGTCCATTCGACTGGGGATGGGCGACTGAAGCATAGTCGACCCGAGTGCCTTGGGAAGCGCAAAAGGCTCTAAACTCATCAGAATCGAAGTTCGACCCATTGTCGGTGATGATGCTGTGCGGAACACCACATCTGAATGTTAACTCTCTAATGAAATTGGCCGCATTACTGGCTTCAAGACTTGATGGGTTTGGCTTCAATCCATTTGGTGAACTTGTCGACTGCCACGAGTACATGAGTGAAGCCACTCCTACCCGTTCTCATAGGTCCCACCATGTCCAAACCCCAAACAGTGAAGGGCCAGACGAGTGGAATGGTCTTCAGGGCTGACGCAGGCTTGTGAGACATGTCGGAGTAAAACTGGCAACCTTCACATTTGTCGACTATTTCTTGTGCCATCTCATTTGCCCGTGGCCAATAAAATCCTGCTCGTATGCTTTGGCCACAATGGTCTGAGAGGACGCATAGTGACCACAGGTCCCCGAGTGGATGTCGTTGAGGATCACTTGACCTTCCTCTGGTGTTTTGCATTTCTGGCTGACTCCAGTTACACTTTCTCTGAACAGCTGCCCTCTTATCACAGTAAAAGCTTTGGATCGGCGGACGATTTGTCGGGCCTCTTCTTCATCCTCTGGGAGTTCCTTCCTAAGGATGTATGCGATGTACGGCACTGTCCAGTCGGGAGTGATGACCAAAACCTCCATGATCAAGTCGACCACAGCCGGGACTTCGACTTCAGTCGGATTAGTGGCGCTCTTTGGTTGCGAGGGCTCTTCAGTGAAAGGATCTTCCTGGACTGAAGGTGTATGAATATGTTCCAAAAATACATTACTGGGAATGGCTTCCCTCTTGGAACCTATCTTCGCCAAATCATTCGCTGCTTGATTTTTCAGTCGGGGTATGTGATGGAGTTCTAAACCCTCAAACTTCTTCTCTAACTTTCTCACTACATTGCAGTAGCCACTCATAGCCGGGCTTTTGACGTCCTAGTCCTTCATCACTTGATTCACCACCAAATCTGAGTCGTCGTAGACCATGAGGCGACGGACGCCGAGTGAAATGGCAATACACAACCCATACAAAAGTGCCTCATATTCAGCTTCGTTGTTGGAGGAATCAAAATGAATTTGGAGAACATAGCGGAGCATGTGGAACATCCTTCACATCCCACGTCGTCAAAATCGCAAACGCCTGAGCTATACACTTCCGATATTGGACTAGAAAACAAATTGGATTCCGATATTGGACTAGAAAACAAATTGAATTCCAAACATATGAAGGACCATTCAGGAGATAGACATACATTTGTGTCGCATTAACAAAAGGTTTTACAAATACATCTAATGTCCAGCGGGTATTCTTCACCTCGCGTCGTTAAGGGCGAGGTGATGATGTGTGTTGGAAGTAGTTCCAAGATTGATATGATCATCATCGCACACTCCCTATACTTTCGGGATTAGTGTTGAACCTAAATAAATGTTATTTGGTGTTTGCATCACCTCAGGGGGGTACCAATACTGCCCTAGCACCAGAACCATTCAGCATCTTAGATCCATCAAAGAACATGGTCCAATGGTCCGAGTGAATCTGAGTCGGCAGTTGCTGTTCGATCCACTTGGCGAGGAAATTTGCTATTGCCAGGGACTTGATAGCTTTCTTTGCCTCAAACTTGATATCCAAGGAAGGAGTTCAATCGCCCATTTTGCCACTCGACCAGTTGCATCTCTGTTGTTCAGAATTTCTGACAATGGTGCGTCGCTGATGACTGTAATGGAGTGATCAGAGAAATAATGTGCAATCTTCTTCGTGGTCATGTAAATCCCATAAACAAGCTTCTGATAATGTGGATATCTTTGCTTGGATGGAGTTAAAACTTCAGAAACATAGTATACTGGGCGCTGAACTTTATAGGCTTTTCCTTCTTCCCGCTCGACCGCGAGTACTGTACTGACAACTTGTCCAGTGGCTACAATGTAAAGCAGTAAAGGCCCTTTGCTGATAGGGGCAGCGAGCACCGGCTGGGTGGAAAGCAGGGCTTTGAGATCTGCAAACGCTGCATCAGTTTCAGGAGTCCACTCGAACTTGTCAGATTTCTTCATCAGTCGGTAAAGAAGCAATGCCTTTTCACCGAGGTGAGAAACGAATCGACTCAAGGCGGCCAAGCAACCAGTAAGCTTTTGGACATCATGCACGCGCACAGGGCGCTTCATCCGGAGTATGGCACCAACTTTCTCTGGGTTCGCTTCGATCCCTCGTTCAGAAACGAGGAAACCGAGTAACTTTCCGCCAGGAACTTCGAATGTGCACTTTGATGGGTTAAGCTTGATATCATATCTTCTCAGGTTGGCAAAGTTTCAGCAAGGTCAATCAGCAGGTCGGAACCTTTACGCGACTTGACCACAATGTCATCCATGTATGCTTCCACATTCCGATTGATTTGAGTGAGCAGACACTTCTGAATCATCCTCATGAATGTGGCCCTAGCGTTCTTGAGACCAAATGGCATGGTGACACAACAAAAGCACCCGAATGGAGTGATGAAAGCTTTTTTTATCCCGTCGGGTCCGTACAGTCGGATCTGGTGGTACCCGTAATAGGCGTCTAGGAAAGACAAACGCTAACACCCCACAGTTGAATCGACAATTTGGTCAATGCGGGGGAGAGGAAAATGATCTTTCGGGCAGGCCCAATTGATATGCTTGAAGTCAATGCACATGCGAAGTGAGTCGTCCTTTTTGGGGACCATAACAACATTGGTGAGCCACTCGGAGTGGTAAATCTCTCGGATGAACTCAGCTGCCAGGAGCTAAGCCACTTCCTCACCAATTGCCTTTCTCTATTGTACGGCGGACCGTCGGAGATGTTCCTTGACTGGTTTTACTTTCGGGTTGATACGTCCATTTTGCATCATGCTTTTATATCGATATTTATTGCATTATGGACTGTTATTTCACTTTATGTCACAATACTTATGGCTATTCTCTCTTATTTTACAAGGTTTACATAAGGAGGGAGAATGCCGACAGCTGGAATTCTGGGCTGGAAAAGGAGCAAATATTAGAGACCTATTCTGCGCAACTCCAAAAGTCCTGAAACTCCACGGAACATCTTAAAATAAATAAAGAAAAATCCTCGCCAAAGATGAAGGCCAGGGGGCCCACACCCTGCTCACGAGGGTGGGGGGGCGCGCCCCCCTCCTAGGGCGTGCCCCCCTACCTCGTGGGCCCCCTGGTGGGTCTCCGACGTCCATCTTCTCCTATATGAAGTCTTTCGATGAGAAAAAAATAACAAGGAACCTTTCGGGACGAGACTCCGCCGCCACGAGGCGGAATCTTGGCGGAACCAATCTAGAGCTCCGGCAGAGCTGTTCTGCCGGGGATACTTCCCTCCGGGAGGGGGAAATCATCACCATCGTCATCACCAATGCTCCTCTCATCGGGAGAGGGAAATCTCCATCAACATCTTCACCAGCACCATCTCATCTCCAAACCCTAGTTCATCTCCTGTATCCAATTCTTGTCTCAAAGTCCGGGATTGGTGCTAGCAGGTTGCTAGTACTGTTGATTACTCCTTGTAGTTGATGCTAGTTGGTTTATTTGGTGGAAGATCATATGTTCAGATCTAATATGCATATTATTACCCCTCTGATTATGAACATGAATATGCTTTGTGAGTAATTACGTTTGTTCCTGAGGACAAGGGAGAAGTCTTGCTATTAGTAGTCATGTGAATTTGGTATTCGTTTGATATTTTGATAAGATGTATGTTGTCTAGCCTCTAGTGGTGTTATGTGAACGTCGTCTACATAACACTTCACCATTATTTAGGCCTAGAGGAAGGCATTGGGAAGTAATAAGTAGATGATGGGTTGCTAGAGTGACAAAAGCTTAAACCCTAGTTTATGCGTTGCTTCGTAAGGGGCTGATTTGGATCCATATGTTTCATGCTATGGTTAGGTTTACCTTACTACTTTTGTTGTAGTTACAGATGCTTGCAATAGAGGTTAATCATAAGTGGGATACTTTTTCAATTAAGAACAGCACCCAAGCACCGGTCCACCCACATATCAAATTATCAAAGTATCAAACGCGAATCATATGAACGTGGTGAAAACTAGCTTGACGATATTCCCATGTGTCCTCGGGAGCACTTTTCCTA
This sequence comes from Triticum urartu, assembly GCF_003073215.2. NCBI lineage: Eukaryota > Viridiplantae > Streptophyta > Magnoliopsida > Poales > Poaceae > Triticum > Triticum urartu. The sequence continues at coordinate 53,173,697 of NC_053023.1, forward strand.
TTATAAGAGTTTGTTCCGGTTTGTCCTTTGCTACAAAAAGGATTGGGCCACCTTGCTGAACTTTATTTACTTATGTTACTTGTTGCTCGTTACAATTTATCTTATCACAAAACTATCTGTTACCACTTATTTCAGTACTTGCAGAGAATACCTTGCTGAAAACCGCTTATCATTTCCTTCCGCTCCTCGTTGGGTTTGACACTATTACTTATCGAAAGGACTACGATAGATCCCCTATACTTGTGGGTCATCAAGACTCTTTTCTGGTGCCGTTGCCGGGGACTATAGCGCCTTTGGTAGGTGGAATTTGGTAAGGAAAAATTTATATAGTGTGCTGAAATTTACTGTCACTTGCTACTATGGAAAGTAATTCTCTGAGGGGCTTGTTCGGGGTATCTTCACCCCGTCCAATAGAGCAAAGAGTTTCTCCTCAACCTACTGAACCTATTGAAAATGAAACTCCTTTTGAATTTCCTTCGGGTATGATGGAAAAACTGCTAGCTAACCCTTTTACAGGAGATGGAACAAAGCATCCTGATGAGCACTTAATATATGTGGATGAAGTTTGTGGATTATTTAAGCTTGCAGGTATACCCGATGATGTTGCTAAGAAGAAGGTCTTCCCTTTATCTTTGAAGGGAAACGCATTGATATGGTATAGGCTATGTGATGATATGAGATCATGGAACTATAAAAGATTGAAGTTGGAATTTCATCAAAAGTATTACCCTATGCATCTTGTTCATCGTGATCGCAATTATATATATATAATTTCTGGCCTCGCGAAGGAGAAAGCATCGCTCAAGCTTGGGGGAGGCTTAAATCTATGTTATATTCATGCCCCAATCATGAGCTCTCGAGAGAAATAATTATGCAAAGTTTTTATGCTCGGCTTTCTGAAAACAATCGCACCATGCTTGATACTTCTTGTGCTGGCTCTTTTATGATGAAGACTATTGAATTCAGATGGAATTTATTGGATAGAATTAAACGCAACTCTGAAGATTGGGACCTCGACGAAGGTAAGGAGTCAGGTATGACACCTAAGTTTGATTGTGTTAAATCTTTTATGGATACCGATATTTTTCGTAAGTTTAGCACTAAATATGGACTTGACTCTGAGATAGTAGCTTCTTTCTGTGAATCTTTTGCTACTTATGTTGATCTCCCTAAGGAGAAGTGGTTTAAATATCATCCTCCCAAAGAAGTAAAAGTAGCTGCACCTATTAAAGTTGAAGAAAAGACTGTCACTTATAGTGATCCTATTGTTCCTACTTCTTATGTTGAGAAACCACCTTTCCCTGTTAGAATAAAGGATCATGCTAAAGCTTCAACTGTTGTTCGTAAAAGAAATATTAGAACTTATACACCTCCTGAGCAAGTTAAAGTAGAACCTAATATTGCTATTGTTAAAGATCTGTTGTCTGATAATATTGATGGGCATGTTATTCAGTTCGAAGGTGAAACTGCTAGAATTGCTAAACCTTGTGCTAAAGATAAACATAGACCTGTGGTAGGGTGTGCCTATTATTTCTATTAAAATAGGAGATCATTGTTATCATGGCTTATGTGATATGGGTGCGAGTGCTAGTGTTATACCGCATACTTTATACGAAGAAATTAAGAATGAAATTGCACCTACTAAGTTAGAAGGTATTGATGTCACAATTAAACTTGCCAATAGAGATACTATTTCACCAATTGGAATTGTTAGAGATGTTGAAGTCTTGTGTGGGAAAACTAAATATCCTGCTGATTTTCTTGTTCTTACTTCTCCGCAAGATAGCTTTTGTCCCATTATATTTGGTAGACCCTTCTTGAACACTGTTAATGCTCGGATAGATTGCGAAAAGAATGTTGTTACTATTGGCTTGGATGATATGGTTCATGAGTTTAATTTCTCTAAATTTAGTAAACAACATCGTGAGGAAGAATTACCTAGTAAGGATGAAATTATTGGTCTTGCTTCTATTGCCGTACCTCCTAGTGATCCTTTAGAACACTATTTGCTAGACCATGAGAATGATATGTTCATGAATGAAAGAAGGGAAATATATGAAGTATTCTTTAAACAGGAACCTATTCTGCAACACAACTTGCCTGTTGAAATTTTAGGGGATCCTCCTCCACCCAAGGGTGATCCCGTGTTTGAGCTTAAACCGTTGCCTGATAATCTTAAATATGCTTATCTTGATGAAAAGAAGATATATCCTGTTATTATTAGTGCTAACCTTTCAGAGCATGAAGAAGAAAGATTATTGAAAACTCTGAAGAAGCATCGTGCTGCTATTGGATATACTCTTGATGATCTTAAGGGCATTAGTCCCACTCTATGTCAACATAAAATAAATTTGGAAGCAGATGCCAAACCAGTTCGTGATCCTCAACGACGTCTGAATCCTAAAATGAAAGAAGTGGTAAGAAAAGAAATACTCAAGCTTCTGGAGGCATGTATAATCTATCCCGTTGCTGATAGTCAGTGGGTAAGTCCTGTCCATTGTGTCCCTAAGAAGGGAGGTATTACTGTTGTTCCTAATGATAAAGATGAATTGATTCCACAAAGAATTATCACAGGTTATAGGATGGTAATTGATTTCCGCAAATTAAATAAAGCTACTAAGAAAGATCATTACCCCTTACCTTTTATTCATCAAATGCTAGAAACATTATGCGAACATACACACTATTGCTTTCTAGATGGTTATTCTGGTTTCTCTCAAATACCTGTGTCGGCTAGAGATCAATCAAAGACTACTTTTACATGCCCTTTTGGTACTTTTTCTTATAGATGTATGCCTTTTGGTTTATGTAATGCGCCTGCTACCTTTCAAAGATGCATGATGGCTATATTCTCTGACTTTTGTGAAAAGATTTTGTGAGGTTTTCATGGATGATTTTTCCATCTATGGTTCCTCTTTTGATGATTGCTTGAGCAATCTTGATCAAGTTTTGCAGAGATGTGAAGAAACTAATCTTGTCTTGAATTGGAAAAAGTGCCACTTTATGGTTAATGAAGGTATTGTCTTGGGGCATAAAGTTTTCGAAAGAGGTATTGAAGTTGATAAAGCCAAGGTCGATGCTATTGAAAAGATGCCATGTCCCAAGGACATCAAAGGTATAAGAAGTTTCCTTGGTCACGCCGGATTTTACAGGAGGTTCATTAAGGACTTCTCAAAAATTTCTCGGCCTCTGACTAATTTATTGCAAAAAGATATACCATTTGTCTTTGATGATGATTGTGTAGAAGCATTTGAAATACTTAAGAAAGCATTAGTCTCTGCACCTGTTGTTCAGCCACCTGATTGGAATTTACCCTTTGAAATTATGTGTGATGCTAGTGATTATGTTGTAGGTGCTGTTCTAGGGCAAAGAGTTGATAAGAAATTAAATGTTATTTATTATGCTAGTAAGACTCTAGACAATGCTCAAAGAAATTATGCTACTACTGAAAAAGAGCTTTTAGCAGTTGTATTTGCTTGTGATAAGTTCAGACCTTATATCGTTGATTCTAAAGTAACTATTCACACCGATCATGCTGCTATTAAATACCTTATGGAAAAGAAAGATGCTAAACCTAGACTTATTAGATGGGTTCTCTTGCTACAAGAATTTGATTTGCATATCATTGATAGGAAGGGAGCTGAGAACCCCGTAGCAGACAACTTGTCTAGGTTAGAGAATGTTCTTGATGACCCACTACCTATTAATGATAGCTTTCCTGATGAACAATTAAATGTTATAAGTACTTCTCGTAGTACTCCATGGTATGCTGATTATGCTAATTATATTGTTGCTAAGTTTATACCACCTAGCTTCACATACCAGCAAAAGAAAAAGTTTTTCTATGACTTGAGACATTACTTTTGGGATGACCCGCATCTTTATAAAGAAGGAGTAGATGGTGTTATTAGACGTTGTGTACCTGAGCATGAACAGGAACAGATCCTACGCAAGTGTCATTCCAAGGCTTATGGAGGACACCACGCTGGAGATAGAACTGCACATAAGGTATTGCAATCTGGTTTTTATTGGCCTACTCTCTTCAAGGATGCCCGTAAGTTTGTCTTGTCTTGTGATGTCAAAGAATTGGTAATATTAGTAGACGTCAAGAAATGCTTATGAATTATTCTCTTGTTATTGAACGGTTTGATGTTTGGGGCTTTGATTATATGGGACCTTTTCCTGCCTCTAATGGATACACACATATTTTAGTTGCTGTTGATTATGTTACTAAGTGGGTAGAAGCTATTCCAACTAGTAGTGTTGATCATAACACTTCTATTAAAATGCTTAAAGAAGTTATTTTCCTGAGGTTTGGAGTCCCTAGATATTTAATGACTGATGGTGGTTCACACTTTATTCATGGTGCTTTCCGTAAAATGCTTGCTAAATATGATGTTAATCATAGAATTGCATCTCCTTATCACCCTCAGTCTAGTGGTCAAGTAGAGTTGAGCAATAGAGAGCTCAAATTAATTTTGTAAAAGACTATTAATAGGTCTAGAAAGAATTGGTCTAAGAAACTTGATGATGCATTATGGGCTTATAGAACTGCATATAAAAATCCTATGGGTATGTCTCCGTATAAAATGGTTTATGGAAAAGCATGCCACTTACCTCTCGAACTAGAACATAAGGCATATTGGGCTATTAAAGAGCTCGACTATGATTTTAAACTTGCCGGTGAGAAGAGGTTATTTGATATTAGCTCACTTGATGAATGGAGAACCCAAGCTTATGAAAATGCCAAGTTGTTTAAAGAAAAAGTTAAAAGATGGCATGATAAAAGGATACAAAAGCGTGAGTTTAATGTAGGTGATTATGTATTGCTACACAACTCTCGTTTAAGATTTTTTTTGCAGGAAAACTTCTCTCTAAATGGGAAGGCCCCTACGTTATCGAGGAGGTCTACCGTTCTGGTGCCATAAAAATCAACAACTTTGAAGGCACAAATCCGAAGGTGGTAAACGGTCAAAGAATTAAACATTATATCTTAGGTAATCCCATAAATGTTGAAACCAATATTATTGAAACCGTAACCCTAGAGGAATACATAAGGGACACTTTCCGGAACGTTTCAGACTCGGAAAAGGAATAGGTATGTGGT